>NC_134549.1:17004621-17237121 GCF_050624435.1 Tenrec ecaudatus
AATGGATCACACGAAGGAATAATTGTGTGAATAGCAGAGGACCCCATGCTGCTCCCTGCTATTATGCAGATCGCTGTGGGTCAGAACCGACTGAGGGCCACTAACAACATCAGTATGAGAATGCATTGTGTGCATAGTCACAGGAACAAATGTAATAATTATTCCAGTCGATGATTAACTCTTGTCTGGAAGCCAGAGAAACACGAGGGACTCATGTCTCCATATGAAGCCATGTTGTAGGAGCTTTACACAGGGAAGACATCTCTGGTTCTCCATGATTGGCTCGGAGGAGACACTGAGAAGACAAGTGCAGGATCTCCTTCCCACTACAGAGGTCAGACACACAGACAACACCCTGAATCCCACAGAGGGACGCCAAGACGATGACCACCAGCAAGTCCCTCACTGGCTTTGAGGCAAAAGTGACTCCAAAGACCAGGGTTTTCATCCTCAGAGTTGGCACTTCGATCACTTGCTATCTGTCAGGATTCATGGCACAGACATGGATGCCCTTCCACAGGAAACATTTTGGGGAAAGATCTGGGCTAAACGTTTGTTGTTGTTGTTTTGTTTTTGTTTAGAGAGGTCGAGTAGAAAGAATGGGTTGCATGCAGCCTAGATATCCTTAAAGAATTGCCCACCAAGGTGCTTTCTGTTGATCTTTCAAGAAGATGTCTTAGGGAACCTCATGGCAAATAGCTGAGAGGTAAAAGCTGAGAGGCAGAGCAGAGCTAGGACTCAGCCAGGAATGTGAAGTTGAGCAAGGTTTTATTGAGGGAGGGAAAGAACTCCCCCGAGGGAAGGGAGAGCAGAGAAAGGGGACAGGAACATCTTGAGCCACTGTAGGGGTTAGGTCAGGGAAATCGTGCCTGGTGGTGAGACAGTGGGACATATCAAGGGCGTGAGCCAAGGACATATGTACAAATAAGGACAAGGAGACCTTCTGGTGCAGGGTCTGGGTCAGGATTTGGTATGTGAGTAAACCACCTTGTTTTCCTGCAAACACGCTTCCTGGATTGCTGAGGGAAGGGCTGTACAGACCAGCCCGTAGGGATAAGCCCCTTGGAATGCTGGGGCAGGGACTGCACAATTCAGTCTTATCTTTCAGGAGAGCTGGGGAAAGGGGATGTGTGGTCCAGACCCAGCCCAAACAATAGCCACAAGGAAACGCAAGAGGTATAAAAGGCGACAGGAACACAGAACATCTCCAGCAGGTTACCTTCTACCGGCTTCTTAGACAGGAAAGTGACCAACACCGGCAAGATGAAGATTCTACTCCTGATGCTGGGACTTGCCCTCACCTGTGCTGCCGTGGACCCTCTGCCTAAAGAAAAGCTCTTAATGGTAATAAGGACAGCCTGGCACAGGTGGTTCTTCTTTTATGCAGGTGCAGGTCGTCTTGAGGGATTGTATTGGTGTTTCCACATCTATGCGCCGGGATCGTCATCTGTAACCCCCACCCCCAAAGCATGATCCTTCGATTTATTGATAAGTTTCTAGGACCAGTCCCCACGAGAGAATGCTGTGGACACCCTGATGTCTTGCTCTGCAGAACTGCTCCATAGGGTTTGCATGGCTGGTTTTTCCAGCAGGAGGTACCTGGGACTTTCTGGTGGGGTGTCTCCTTCTGGGCAGAGTCTGTCTCTCTGGTTTGAGAGGAGTGCTGAAGCACGGACACCATCAGGAGCATCATGCTGCGTGTCTACTTTCTCCCTCTGTACTTCACATGAGGTAACACAGTGGATGTGAACTGAAGGCAGTGTGTGATGACACAGTGTAAACAGTTACAGGAATTTCTCACTTTCATTTCCTCCCTTGGCGCTGTGCTTGTTGTCACTGCTTTTACAAGGTTTCTATATTCAACACATGCAGTTTTCCTCTAATGCAAGCGATGGCTGCAGATGATATTTATGAAAATGAGAGTCGCGGGCTAACATTTCTTACCGATATGTTTCTTTTAGATCAAAGGAAATTATAACCTCATATACATGGCCTCTACCAACCCAAACAAGACAGTGGAAGGAGGTGAATTCGATGTTTATATGCGTGAGATCAAGTATTTTCCGGAAAGTCAACTGTTTCAGTTTGCCTTCTATTTCAAGTAAGTAATCATTTCATGGAATGAAAATGAACACAGCAATCTGGTTACCAAGGAGAATCCACCTTCCTTGTTTGCAGAGATATCTCAGGGATCTGGGTGGTGGGCTTTGGAGTCTCTTGAGTTGGAGATTTAGGAGTCAATGTCTTAGGGGACTGAGAGTCAAATGCCTCCCTTGGAATCAACTCAACCAATATTAGAGGGAGACAAAGGAACACTGCCCTCAAATCCTGACGTTTCCAATGGAATCTGTTACTTACAAGGACCAAACGTCAGGGAGCCATGCTCTCGCAACAAGCTGTGAATAGAGCATGAACCACAACATAGCCTCTCTCCTGGAAAAGTGACACCTGACTATTTTGCCTCTATGTCTGTGGATGTGTAGGGTGTTAGTGGGGGGGGCAGGTTGTCTAGAGAAATAAATCCAGGGATATGTGTCTATGAGAAAGAGCTTTAGATCAACAAGTCATCTCACACCAACAAAACACATCCCAGGCTAGTTCAACTCAGGACCACCAATAAGGTGCAAACCAGGGCCCCATCACACACATGTAGGTGCAAGGTGTGGATGCAGAAAGGTGGTGTGGACTGCAGGAGGATCAATGGCCAGTGGGTATAGAGTCACCTGCATCCAAGGTCAGTGGAGACGTGACAGGCCACTGGCAGCTCTCAGCAAACGGTGGTCTGATGGGGCCACCACTGAAGGCAGAGTCCCAGCAAACAGAAAGGTGGAGTGACGAGGAGAGAGAAATGTAGGTTCTCAGTTTGCCTTGCTTGTAAGAAATCCACACCTCTAAGGAGGCATCATCTGACTATAGCCTGATTGACAGCTGAGATTACGCTCTACAATTTCAAACATCAGCAAGTGGACATAAAATCTCACTCCCACAGGGTGGGAAGGCTTCCTTTGCCTCAAGGCTTATTGATCGCATGATTGCTATATCACATGCCTTTGGTAAGAACTCAAATCATGAAAGAAGTAGAAATAGTTTTTTGTCTTCTTTTGAATCCTAGTCCAGTTGCAGATATATAAACTGATAGTGGTATCTGAGTGGAGTTTCTGAAAGAACTGAAGATGAGGTAGAGGGAGGGCAGTGCTTTGGCAGAATGTGGCAGGCTTGTAGGATTCAAAATTCATAGCTGGGGAATCTTGGGTATGGAAGAAAGGGGACGGAATGCCTCTGGAGGAAGAACTGAATTTTCAAGTTAGGAAACAAGAAGAGGAGGAAGAACAATTCTGTACTGAACACTCTGTTATTTGAGAAAAGAAGAAATACTTGACACTCCAGTGTTCAAGAAATGTAGGCGAGTTCCAGGTAGCTACGTACAGGAAGTAGGAGGATCGTATCATAAGATGAGAGCTCTCAACAAGGAGGAGGCAGAGTGTATTCTGAAGACTATTGTCTGTCAGTGACTTGGTTTGGATTCAGGGTCTCCAGGACTCAGCAAACAGCTGTCCGTGGAAGATGGCCGACAGGGACATTGTCTGCTTCCTTCTGATCATGCTTCCTCTGTGAAGCCTTGCACAGAGAATGCATTCAACACCAACCAGAAGGTAATGTTGGGACGCTGACTGTGTAAGCAGGAAACATTGAGTGCTGACATCTAACATGAAGAGACTTAAAGGGAAAAGCTTTTTGACTTGTGCTGGGGATCTATAAAGAGCGAGTTTTTTGTGAAAAGTTTATCTTTATCTTTCTCTCAGTCTGTGTCTCTTTGTGTTAGACACACACACAGAAACTGTGAATGATGCAAGCAAAGCAGCATAGAAAACAACGTGAACAAAGGCTGTGTGACAATGAGTCAAGACAGCCATGGTTACACAGCCTGCTGAGTGTCAGGAGAACCTTCCAAGGCTGACAGTCATTCATTTTGTCTAAATTAGGGAGGTGGAGGGATAGATGGACAGGGCATCGCTTTCCTAGTCACGCTGAGAATGTACGCTTCTGACTATTTTTAACTGCTCTTACGTGTGGACGCACTTGTTTTCAACCAAATTTACAGAAGTTCGAGTTTCTTGTCAATGGTAGGAATTGCCCCTGTAAGGTCCTCATTTCAATCATGACCGATGTCTGTCCCATGTAAACGCCATCACACAGAGCACGCATCGGTGTGTCTACAGCCCAGAGAAGAGGGTGGTGCTCTCTCTGCGAAACACCGATCCATGCAGCCCCCGGTGACTCTGCTATCGGTTAGACTGGGCGGTCCTGCTGTCCTCACACAGCGGAGCGAGCCCAGCAGACGCACGCCCTGTTTGATCTCACTTTGTGTAACGCATTTCACTAAGTTGCATTTCTTTCGAAACGTAAGGTCTTTGGTACCTTCACCAAGTGACGTCTACAAATGCTCTTTTGTAGGCAGAGAGACTCTGCATGTGTTGTTAATGCACCCTGGGTCAGAAACGAAATCCTGCTCCTCCAGGTTATCTGTTAAATGGTTTTATCACAGTCACCAATTCACCTGGTCATGTTTTATGCTCTAGGTACAATGGGAAATGCCTCCCGCGGTATGCGTATGCAGACAGAAAAGAAGGCAGTTTATTCATTAAAAATTTATTCATTGGTCTTGGTAAGTACCACTGTGTTTCTGTGTTGAATTAATTGCCTCCACTTTTGACAGGAACTCTGTGCACTTGAAATCCATTGCTGCTCACCATCATGGGTGAAACCAGGTACAATCCCATGGATTTTCCAAGCACGTTAATTCGTGATGCGCAAGCAGATAAGCAACATTAAATCTTGAGGCCCTTGCAATGTTCAGTATTATCGGGAAGCAGTAAGAGCAAATGCTTCAAAGGTTTCCTTCATGTGCGATCTGGGTGGAGGGCAAGGATTTGAGACAAAGTCAAGAACTAAAGTCTACTGGATCCGGCTCGAGCAGCCATACCGCGGTCATCTTGTCACAAGCAGAGCAGATTCTCACAACAATCTGAATCCATCTCTGTCATGTAGACAGCTTACGTTGATTCACATAAGATTGAAGGGAACTAGGGGAACTCCAATCAGATCTTCTGGTACAAATCAGGTGGCTGTTGGACCGGATTGCTTCCCCTCTTTTGGTTTGATCATTTGTTTTTAATGGTCCTGAACGATATTCTGCCTTTTCCATGCCTCAGAGTCTAATTGCTTGATAATAATTGCATAACATCAGTCAAATGGAAGTAGTTATACACTATTAAATGAAATGAAATGCCCCACATGTTGCTTTCCTGATCAACTTTAACTCTCTCCTAGCTGACTCTTTATTTTTTACACATAATCTCACTCAAATCTTCAAAGTCAACTGTTATCAATCTACAGCTAAGCATGTAATCAGAAAATCAGCCCACTGCCATTTAGTCATCTCTGGCTCATAGTGGCCCTGTATAGGCTGCGTCTTTGTAAATCTTTGTAAGAGCAGAGAACCTCCTCCTTCACATAACAGTGGATGGGAGTTTGGATATCAACTTTGCCGGTGGGGTCCCATGCTCACTTAGGAGTTCCAACTTGGCTACTTAGACACTATTTGTGCATATCCCTACCTGCACACGAGGGGCTCTGAAAGCCGATGCTGGGGAATTTCCATGAGCCTCTCATTTCATTATTTTCACTAACTTTTCAAGTCCCGTCCTGTGGTGGGGGTCGTTAGGGTGCATTGAGTTAATTCTGACTCAGAGCAACACTGTGAGATACAGCAGGAAGACCCCTTGGCTTGAATGGACCTATGACCTTGAACGGGGTCCATGGCCTAGACTTCCTCCATCAGAGTCAAGGGTGGGCTCACACTGCCGGCATTCCAAAGATTCACTGAGTCCTTCGCCCTTGTCATGCCAGAACTCCTATCAGAATATCCTGTGTTCACTCATCTGTTTTCCTCCCAGGTCCGCTCTACGATGCCTTTCAACCTGTCTACGTCACAGAAGATACTATCATAGGATTGTATAGCAATGTGAATCTGCACGGAATTGCTAGCATGACGGTTGAACTTTTCAGTAAGCATCCGCTCCACCCCTCGAAAGAGGACTCCACTTCTCCCTCATCAGAGATTCTAGTCGCAACACCGGCAGGATGGGATATCACGTGATCTTTCCTTCAGAAGCACCCCACTTGAGTTTCCATCTGTCCGTGCCAACCCGTGGCGATCCACACATGCTTTCGAGTTCCACTGGGCTTCTCTTGGTTTTTAGAGGATGGTATTTGGGAAGCAGATCACCAAGCCTCTGTTGAAAATCTGCTCTGGGTACACTCCACCACCAACTTTCCTCTTAGCATCTACGTGGATTGCCCATTTGCTACACCATTGGGTCCAAAACCATAGGGTCAATGGCAACTCAAGGTCACTCTATGAGAGCCAGTTAGAATTGAGACCCTGAGGGCTTTCCAGAGTTCACGACCTTTCATCAGCAGAGCCTCAAGCCATTCCCCCAAGGTGTCCCCAGTCAACATCCCCAAGGACAACCAAAAGCAGACCCACAGCCATTGTCATGAGGTCATTCCAGCTCACAGCAGCCAGATGAGACATAGCACCTTAACCATTTACATGATTCAGGGATTGTGTCCACATGCTCCAAAGGATGTGTTCTACCTAGCCTCTGGAAGTCTGCCTCACTTATGAATTCACACTTTCTCATGGAAACTTCCTGCCCTGTATATTCCAATTTTCAGCAAGAAGCACATCTGTGACCCAGGAAGAATTTGACATCTTCTTGGATTTTGTGAGACAACAGGAGATTCTTGAGGAAAACTTGGTCTATGTCAGCGGACGAGGTAACTCAACCACATTTTTCTATGATTTCATATGTGACCTGTCAGGTACGCATAATTTCCAGTAACACATTGAACTGGTTTAAATTCTTTCTCTGTAAATCTTTTTGCTATGAACTCTAGTATTTACAGAGAATCCTTCGTCTCATTGGCATCGAATGCTGACCTCTTTCCCTCTTGTTTTCATTTTTCTTCACAGATAATTGTCCTGTTCTTTCCCCAACATTCTCAGTTCTCCAAGCGCTCTCTCCATGACATACTTTTTGCGGGTAAGTTAACGTGACCAGTGGCCAGTGTCCTTCTCATCAGTGTAAGAACCTCCCATTGGGATTTGACATGGGCCTGAGGTGCCAAGGTAGGTTAATTGTTGGGTTGCTAAGCACGGGGTTAGTGCTTGGTGAATGATATATCTTTCTGCTCCCGCAGGGAGTTAGGACCTCAGCAACCCAATCATGGAGCTTCTAGTCTGGCCTGTAGGTTCCTGTAGGCGTCAGACCCAATTGGATGACCGTGGTTTGGGCTTTAGGTTCAGTAGAAATTTTTCAGTAACTTTTTTTTTAACCTTGATTCTGGAAAACGTTGACCCCCAGATGACATTTCCCCGTCTACATTCCCATTGCCACCAATTCGACTCTGAACCGTGTGATTGTTGTTAGATACCTGTAGGTTGGCCCTGACTCACAGGGACTCTGTGTCCAGTACAACGAACACTGCCCAGTTCTTTACGGTTTTCACTTTCTTTTTTTTGGTCTGTGTTTGAGCCCATCACTTCAGTTTTGTCAGTCTTTCTGGTTGAGGGTCTACCTGTTGTTTGGTGACCCTGAATGTGAGCAAGCCGGAGGTCCTTCCCCAGGAAAGGATCTGTGCACGGGACACATCACAGCAGCCCCATAAAGGGTTTCTGGAGGGGAACAGAGTCTCTCTTTACACATCACCACTGCCGGTGTTTGGAATATCCCGACTTGCAATGAGTTCTCAGATGTCTAACTCCAGCTCTATGCCGGGTTCTGTGTATAACTTGTGGCTGTGAATTTATTCCAACTCTGGGGACCCCCGAATATAAGTAGAAATGCCTCTGCACCTCTCTTTGTCTGCCTTCCAAATGCTAAGTGCCCCATCTCTCCCTGCAGAGGGATTGGTTGCTTCAAACAACTGACATTTCAGTTCTCAGAAGACAATTTAACCCAAGTACCACTAGGCTCTCTTCTATTTTGTTTCCCTTAAAGTGTGTGTGTGTGTGTGTGTGTGTATAGTGTTTCAGTTCATGATGTTGCAGGTCAGTGAATTAGGTTCATTCCCAAGGTCATGAAGCCTGCACTTCCACCATCTCCATATCCTTGGAATCATTCCTAGTGGATATTCACCTATCTTAGAGGCAGATCTTATTAGATTCCATGTGAGAAAGTGTCCAACTCTTCTATCTAACAGATACCCAACTCTTGACAGCCAACTACCTCTGAGTCTCTTTCTAGATCAGCCTGACTAAACACCCTGCCCACTTTTTTCTCCCCTACATAAGGTACCTGCATGGACTGCCACAGGACAGGCCTCAGCTTCCCCGTGGAATCAGAGTCACCAGTAGGAAGAGCTCCCTCTGCCTTCCTCTGCAGCTCATCTTCTTCTCCTCGAAGACATGTTCCCTCCCCCGCCTCACCTTTCTCAGTGTCCCCTCCTCTCTGTGTGGTGTCCCTAGATCATTAAATTGATCAAATAAAATTATTTGCTGCATACATGGTTCCAGTGTGTCCTTGCAGAGCAGGGACTAAAGTTGAGGCTCAGTAGACATCCACATTCAATAGCATTGTCCAGGCAGGGATGTCTCTCCTGGAATGGATGGCCCGTGGGAGAAAAGGTTGGATTGGGATGGAGAGAGAATTCAGGGAACCAGCAAGCTCAGTTAGTTGAAGGGTCTATTTACTTTATGGACACGAGGCTGTATGGACACATATCTGTCCCCTAAATCTCCATAAAGCCTTGTATTCATCATGGGGCAAAAAACAAACAAAACTTTGCGTGTTGTCCATTCGGGACAGATGGCCGAAGGTTCCGCTTATTGTAATAAGATACCTTTCCTGCTAGCATGCCCTCTCTTGTATGAACTCACACAGGGAAAGGCAGTGTTTAGAGTAGGCTCAGCCATGATCCATGATGAGCCTGCAAGGCACCACCTGGCGTAGATGCACCGAGGAACCTCATGCTGAGTGAAATCAGCCAAACACGAAAGCACACATGCACGAGAGCTTCGTTATTGGAAAGAGGAATTTCCAAAGCAAAACGGACCTAATTAAAGACTTCCCTACCCAATGGAGCAGACTCTCGTGTTTGCCAAGTTCAAGAGTACCAGGGAGGGAAGATAAATCAATGGGCTCGGGGTCATGGGTGTCGCTCACTTGGGTGAAATGAGAGAGAGTAGCCCACACTACAGAGAAGAAAAAATCTGGAAGCTGGTAAGGGGTAGGCTGCTGGGAGCTTTAGGGAGTGGTTTGTGCTGTGTAATACAAAGACCGTGATCTGAAATATAAACGCCGCCTAATTTACAATAAAGAGGGAAAAAATACTAGGTGAACTATGACCATTGTCTTCCTTAATGTTTGCACTGGGCATGGAAACCAGTAGAGAACATTGTTTCCATTGAGTTTTATCAGAATAGCCGAGGAGTTTTCCCCATTAGTGGAGATATAAAATTAAAAAAAAATAGTGAGGGGGAAGAGATGTAAATAAATCAGTAGCTAGGTAGCTAGATGATAGATAATAGAGATGATAGGTAGGTAGGTAGCTAGGTAGATGATAGAGAGATAGAGATGGAAGAGAGGAAGAGAGAGGTAAGTAGATATATAGGTAGGTAAATGATTGATGGATAATTAGATGATAGATACTATTTAAATGATAGATAGATAGATAGATAGATAGATAGATAGATAGATAGATAGATAGATGATAGATAGATAGATATAGAGGAAGAAAGAGAAAGGAAATAAATGTGTGGTAGTTTTTTCTCCAAAGATCCAGGTGTGTCCTGGTACCTTGGCAGAGCAGTTCTCTCCGGACTCTTCCCTCCTGTTCACCTGGTTGCTCCGTTCCACATGAACACCCTGAAGATTTTTGCTTCAAAGGGAGCAATAGTGTCTGCAGTGAATGGTTTGTCGATTGTGTTGACTCAACACTCTAGGCTCCAGGGATTGATCCCCTGCACCCTCGGATTGGCTTCTATCAAGATTATATGCAAGGAACTAATGTGCTCTGGTACGTACCACCCATGACAAGGTATTATTTTAATTATAAAAATATTTACCCTAATAAAATGTAAAAAAAGAAAAGAGGAGAAAAAATGATTAGGGCAAAGACTGTACAGATGTGCTTTATACAATTGATGTATGTATATGTATGAACTGTGATAAGAATTGTATGAGCCCCAATAAATTGTTTAAAAAATATTTAAAGACTCTCTCCAATTGAAACTTCCAGCTTTGGGGATCACATTGGCCCCAGTTAACTGAGGGGATCAGGCAATGAATTCAGGGAGCAATGAGTTGATGTGAACGGGGAGGAACGATTTAGATAAAGAGAGTAAGAATAGCTGTACATGTTGAAGAATATCATACGTTGGATAGAAAGAAATGGGGTCTCCTATCAACAGCAACAAAAACATAAATGAAATAAAGTAAGTTAAATTCTTAAAGTTCCCATCCTAAACTACCACAGAGCAAGCACTTACAGATTTCCTTCTCCATGCAAAAGTCTTGATACTAAGCCTTCAAAGATCTTCTACCAACAACCATGTTCTTAGAACCTGAAAAGATCATTATTCATCTTCTGTTGCGATTTGCACTTATGGACAATAAAGGTGGATAACTCACCTGGATTTGCTTGGGACTCCACTGATTGGTCTGAAAAAGTCTCTGGTCTGAAAAATCCTTCTGGTTTAGGCAAACAGACACACCTGCCTCAACTCTGGGCTCCCTGGTGTGCAGGTGACCATAGTCTGTTCTTAGCCTTCACCTATTGATTCTGAGACACTCTAATACTGTGGGTGAAACAAGATCCTTTTACGGGCAGCACATACATGGTTTTTCCAAGTCCTGCGATCATGAATTCAGCTGATATTCAGCACAACCTGCCCTCTCTCCATGGGCCTCGCAGAAGACTACTTGAACCCCATCACACACGCCATTTTGGTCATCTATCACTGTCATACAAGAAAGGCGAGAAGAGGGTGATTTTTAACTATCAAACATTTATTCGGTCATTGCTTGGCAGGATGGAACCCAACAGAAGTCTTCCTCTCTGTTTAGGTGTAAGCCTTTCAACACCTTTCAACACCAGTGGGCTGGAGTCTTTTTATTTTTTTTAACAATTTATTGGGGCTCATACAACTCTTATCACAGTTCATACATATACATACATCAATTGTATAAAGCACATCTGTACAGTCTTTGCCCTAATCATTTTTTTCTCTTTTCTTCTTTTACATTTTATTAGGGACTCATACAACTCTTACCACAATCCATACATATACATACATCAATTGTATAAAGCACATCCATACATTCCCTGCCCCAATCATTCTCAAGGCATTTGCTCTCCACTTAAGTCCCTTGTATCAGGTTCTCTTTTTTTCCCTCCTCCCTCCCCTTTCCCCCCTCCCTCATGTGCCCTTGGTAATTTATACATCGTTATTTTGTCATATCTTGCCCTATCCGGAGTCTCCCTTCCCCCCCTTCTCTGCTGTCCCTCTCCCAGGGAGGAGGTCACATGTGGATCCTTGTAATCAGTTTCCCCTAGGGCTGGAGTCTTAACGGTTCCATCAGTCTCTATCAGACCAATGTGCCTAAGGAAATGAAAGAAGCTGTCTGCTCCCGTGAAGACTTGCAAACTCACGAGACTCCCTCCAAAGCAGTTTTATTCACCCCTTTACGGTCACAGTGAGTCAGAACTGATTCAGTGGCAGTGGGTTCATTAATACTGTGGTCAGTTGAGCTCATTGGGCACCATTTAATTATTTGGGTCTCAAGAGTTGAAACTAGGGGTTCCCATGGTCCATAAGTCCTTTGGCCTAATTATTGTCATGCCTCTTTGAGGTTATTCGCTCTTGTTTGTTCCAGATGGAGAAGGGACCATCTTGGAAGGCTACTTCACAAGACAAGAAAACACTTGCCTCTCTCAGGGGCCACCCGATTCATGACAGTAGCAAAAGGACAGTGATGAAGTAGCAATGAAAATAATTTTATGGTTGGGGGGAGGGGTTCACCATCAGCTGAGGGACTACATCAAAGAGCCGAGGAATTAGGAAGATTGAGAACCACTGGTCTAACCCAGTTATTCTTCTAAGACTGTCATCATTTCCACCAGTAGCTAGCTGCACAGGGAGCCATGTTTTGTTTTTTTTTACGATTCTAAGGTTGGTGTTTGGGCCCGGTTCCCAGCTATCCCGAAAGATAGCCTGCTAGACTGTGTGGCCCCTTCCCCACTGCCTCTGAAGGCCAGAGCTGGACTGTGCAGTCTCTGCCTCCAGCGTTCCAAGTAGCATATCTCTCCTGGCCCTGTCTGTACAACCCCTTCCCTCAGCACTCCAGGAAGCAGGTCTGCGGAAAAACAAGATGATTTACTCACAGACCACATCCTGACTCACACTCTGCAGCTGCAGCATCAGAAAGCCTCCTTCCCTTTACCAGTAGATATGTCCTTGACTCAAGCCCGATATATGTCCCACTGCTTCAAAGTCAGGCGTGACTTCCCTGACCTAACCTGTTGGGTCATGGAACCTGCTCAGGAGGTCAAGATGCCCCTGTCCTTCTCTGCTCTCCCTTCCCTCCGGGAGTTCTTTCCCTCAATAAAATCTTTCTCAACTTCACATTCCTGGCTGAATTCGACGTCTGCTCTGTGCCTCCGTTTTCCACCTCTCAGTTGGTTCTGCCTTTTCATCCCACTCTGTCCAGACGTTCTGACTTCATTCAATTAAGAACAGTTGGAAGCCAAGTGCCAGTCCTCTCGTATGGTGAAAGCTGCCTGGACCATGATGCTTCTGTGACTTTCGTGTGTCTTACGTTCTCATCATTCTTCTTGCCTTCATACAGAGAGACCTTCGATGGATGCTCAGGGATTTGAAGGCCTTCATTTTTTTTAAATTTTTTTTTTATTTTAACAATTTATTGGGGCTGATACAATTCTTTTCACGAAGGCCTTCATTTTTCTGAAGTCCACGGTTGGGTGAAAACACATGCATCTCATGGCTTTCTAATCCTTGGGATATATTCCTGTTGTTATTTTTGCTGTTGCTGCTCCCAGGTGCCGTCAAGTCAGCGTCAACTCATAGCAACCCTTTTGTTCCTATGACTTGGATGGAGACCTTAGCCTAGGTTATCTGGATTATCTAGAGCAGAATTTACCAAAGGGAGATACTGACCCATGAGTGTTACAAAGTGATCCAGGGGCCAGCCAAAGTAGAAAACTACAATTTATCCTGTATTAGGAGCTAGAACACCCCAATTTTTAATGACTATCCCCCCCCCCCCTGAAAATGGGATGGTTGGGCAACTGAGCATGGGAACCTGTACTCTAGAATTTCTGTCTATAACTTGGTTAGGTCGTGTCATAGAATTTACCACTGTGGTTTTTCCAACTTCGAGTTCTGCCAGCAGTGTTTCAAGGTTCCGCTTTCTCCACACCCTCACCAGCTCGTGTTGTTTGGGGTTATTGTGTTGGATTAATTGCCCTGATCGAGCATGGTTCTCTTGATTTCCTGCACGCTAGTGAATAACGACTGTGTGCATGTCCCCATGTGTTTATTGGCTGCCTGAGTGGTCACTGTAGTCAGGGGTCTGTCCATGTCCTCTGTCCATCTACTAATGTCATTGCTTGTCTTTTGTTATGCTTTGAAGCTTTCTTATCCTTTTTAAAAATTTACTAGTCTTTTCAACCTGGTGCACCAAGATGTGAATGCAACATACTGGCCTGAAGCAGCAAACCAATGGAGAGGTCTGAGAGGCCAGCCTCAATCCGAACTACATGGTCACCCTCCTCTCCCTCCAGAAGAATTCACTTCAGAGGACAGCATTGAAGCTACAGGTCAGGGAGCAGGGGCACGTCTGATCAGAGCACACGGGAGCAAACGAAGAGGGAAGGAGAGAGAGAGTGGAGCACATCCTGGCCCACCAAGCCCTGGGGAAAATATTTCTGCTCTGAGCAGCCAATACACAGAGAAGACCATACGGCTGGTCCCACTAGGAGACACGACGTCCCTCATGGACTCCTATCACTATGGGGGACAACACTGGAGTCACAATGCAAGAATTGTGCCCGATTTGACTCCACCACTCTGGGGCGAAATGCTAATGGCATGCAGCAGAGCAGCAAAGGGAGTAAAGCAATGAAGTCCCTTGGTAAAATTTGCCTCCCATCAGACTCGCCCAGAAAACACTCCTAAAACTCAACAGACAGACCTTGAACTATTTCTAGGCTTTCCTTTTTGGAGGGAGTCCTTGGTTTTGTTGTTGTTGTTGATTTGTTCTCCTTTGTTGTTTTGTTTTGCTCTGTCTTGTTTTTATGCTTATTATTGTCTCTACATCTCTATCTAGAAAAGATCGGCTGGATAAACAATCTGGAGGAGAAAACTATGGGACCAACGGTTCTGAGGGGACATGGGACAGAGGACGGCAGGGGAAAGGAAGTGGTGTTAACAAACCCAGGGACAAGGGAACAACAAGCGATCCAAAATCAATGGTGAGGAGGATATTGGATGCCTGGTAGGGCTTGATCAGGGTTATTTAACCGAGAGAAATTACTGAAACCTGAATGAAGGCCAAACAAGATGGGCAGAAGGAAAGTAAAAGGAAATAGAGGAAAGTTCTAGGAGGCAAAGGACATTTGTACAGACCTAAACACAGGTATGTACGTATGTAAATATATTTATATATAATGATAGGGAAATTTATCTATGTACATATATGTATAGGTTAAGTATTAAGGTAGCAGACAGACCTTGAGCCTCTACTGAAGTACTCCCTCAACACAAGAACACTTTGTTTTCATTACCTGGCATTCCATGATGCTCATCTTCCTGACATGATCACTGAAGACAAAGTATGTGGTGAAGAAAGCTGATGGTGCCTGACTATCGAAAGATATAGCATCTGGGGTCTTAAAGGCTTGAAGATAAACAAGTGGTCATCTAGCTGACAGGCCACAAAGTCCACATGGAAGAACACACCAGCCTGTGTGATCATGAGGTGTTGGTGGGATCATGTATCAAGCATCAGGCGTTGATGACCCAGAACAAAAGAAAATCGTATCAGTGGGAATGAGGGAAAGTGCAGAGTAGGGACCCAAAGCCCACAGATAATTAGATATCCCCTTCCAGAAGGGTCACAAGGGAAAGAAGAGCCAGTCAGGGTGCAGTACAGCACTGATGAAACATACAACTTTCCTTTAGTTCTTTAATGCTTCCCTCCCAACCCCCCATCATGATCCCAATTCTACCTTACAAATCCGGCTAGACCAGAACATGTACACTGGTACAGATAAGAGCGCTAAACACAGGAATCCAGGACAGCTAAACCCCCAGGATCTGTATAATGAGAGTAGCAACACCAGGAGGGTAAGGGAAAGGAGGTGGGAGAAAGGGGGAACCAATCACAATGATCTCAAATAACCCCTTCCCTGGGGGACAGACAACAGAAAAGTGGGTGAAGGGAGACAATGGTCAGTTTAAGATATGAAAAAAATAATAAAATTTATAAATTATCAAGGGTTCATGAGGAAGGGAGGTTGGGAGAGGGAGGGAAAAAATGAGGAGCTGATACCAGGGGCTCAAGTAGAAAGAAAATGTTTTGAAAATGAAGATTGGCAACACTTGTACAAATGTACTTGACACAATGGATGTATCTATGGTGATAAGAGCTGTCTGATTCCCCAATACAATTATATATACATATATAAAGTCTCTTGTCTTTTTGGCCCCTGCAGCAGTTTTCAAGTTCTCTCTTCTGGAGAAGTCTTTAAATGCTCAGGGACAACTCCTGGGCAGCCCATCAAGTCCAGGCAGAGTATAACTGGTAACTCGGGTCTGAGCAATCCTGTGTTCACAGAATACTGGTCATTCTCCCTGGAAACTCTGAGTCTCCTCTCAAGGGAGCCTTCCTTCCTGTGTATTAAACTAGTTCTCACTGGGAGTAAAGCCACGATCCTTCAAAAGATCTCATTGGTAGGATGCTGGGTCAAGCAGTTCATCATCTGTTTGTGCAGGTTTTCATTCGTTTTGGTAACATAGGAATTTCGCGTGTGAGGGCTCCTAGGTGCACACGTATATGTTCTCCAGGGATGTGTGTAGTGTTAGGTTTGACATGTACATCTGTGATTCATCGTGAGTTGGCTTTGTATACGGCATGAGACGTGGATTCTGTGTCCTATTTCTGCATATGGATATCCAGTTTGGAAAGCACCATGTGTTAGAGAAATGTTCTCTTCCTCATGTCATGGTCTCCAGGCCTTGGGCGATGCTAAGCTGTCTACAAGGGGATGGAGTTACTGATGAGAACTCAATTCTCTTCCATCGGTCTGTGTGTCTGTTCTTATACTCACACAAGTCTGTTTTGACTACATTGTCTGTGTAGGATGATTCGGACATTTGAGATGGTCTACTTCGTTCTACTGTGCTAGTGTTTTTGTAGTCAGGGTCTCTTTACTTTGCATCTGAAGTTGATGGTTCAATATTTCACATTTTAAAAAATTAGAGTCAGATGGTTATTACTTTGTATCTAGAAGACTATTTGAATATGGTTGACATTTTCACATTTCCTTCCAATAGTTTGGTCAAGTTGATTTTACTGTCACTTCTGTATATATCCTTTAGTATATATATATATATATAGATATAATTTCGAGTATATTATTAATTAGTAGTCATATTAATTAAAAATTTTAATTACATTAATAAATATTAATATCATTAATTAATGATATATTATATATCTATATTCTCTGAATCTCCCAAGAGATTTAGGTCTGCAGTCCTAGTGCGTTAGTGCTAACTATATGGTCAGCAGTTGGTAATCATGAGCTACTCCATGGCCAAAGATGAAGTTTTCTACTTCAGTAAAAAATAACCATCTCAGAAGTGCTCAGCAGGCCTTTCTGCCTGGCCTATAGGATCACCGTAAGTCAGAATCAATTCAATGATAGTGAGTTTCATTCAATTTTAAGATTAGGTTCTACGCACTTCATCTTTGTGTAGCTACGATAAATGGTATCCCAGTCCTGAAATTCGTTCCCCCAGCATCCTCATCTGGTAGAGAGTAGGTTTGGGAAACTTCGTAGATGGAAGAGCCAAGTGTGTCCCTTCCAACAATTTGACAATGATCATTTACAAACAAATGAAATCACTATTATGTGAATATTACCCTTTGATATTTTTCACTTGTAATTCACAGCCACACGCAGGGTCCAAAGGTCCCCACGTGGCTCTCCAGGTGCTCACTGCAGACATGTGGTGTCAAGGAATCCAGCTGGTTTTTGAAGGTTGACTCAGTGTCCTCTGGTTTGCTGGATCCTTCTATTGGTTTCATTGGCTTTCTTGTTATTGACAAGGTTCAATGTCCAAGAGCATATCACTGGCAAACGTAGTTCAGTCTTTTTAGGGATAAAATCAGCAATTTCCAAACCGACACTTTCTCTTGCTCATGTGATGATTGGATGAGTTTCCCACCCTCATGGACACGTCATCTCTGTCCCAGGGTGTTCCTGTGAGTTGGAATTGGCTAGAAGGCAATTAGTTTGGGGTTCTGATTTGGACTGACGCCTCTGATGTTGTCTCATCATTGATCCCTACTCATCCTGTACTAGACGATCACAGACTCCCATGTTATTTCATACATGAGAGCTGTAAGAACAGAGAGGGAATCTGATTACAGTGAGAACTGTCAGGCTACTCCCTAATTGATTATTATCAGGCCAGGTGTTTAACACCCCGTGACGAATGTTAATCTGTTGAGATTTAAGTGACAGCCAGGTGTCCATACAGCCTCATGTCTGTACAGTAAATATGTCCCAAGGCTGGTTTAGACCCTTCAGCCCATTGAGCTGGCTGGTTCTCTGAATTCTCTCTCCATCTCAATCCCACTTTGTCTCCCATGGGCCACCCATTACACCAGAGACATACATAACTGTCTGGACAACTCTATTGAATATGGATGTTTATTGAGCTTCAAGCTCAATCCTTTCTCTGCAAGGACATGCAGGAACCACGTACACAGCAAATAATTTAAGTTGAACAATTTAATGATCTAGGGACACCACAGAGAGGAGGGGAGACTGAGAAAGATGAGGTGGGGGAGGGAAACTGTCTTCTCTGAGAAGAAGAGATGCTGTAGAGGAACACAGAAGTAACTCTTCCTACTGGTGATTCTGATTCCACAGGCAAGGTGAGGCCTGTGGCCGTCCATGCAGGTACCTTGTGTGGGGAGAAAACCAGGGCAGGGTGTTGAGTTAAGCTGACCTTGAAAGAGGCTCAAGAGTAGTCAGGTGTCTAGAGTTGGGTATCTTTCAGGTAGAAGTTTGATACTTTCTTACTTCGAAATTAATAAAAATCTGTCTCCAAAATAGGTGTATGTCTACATGGAATGATTCCAAAGCTGTGGAGATGGTGGAAGCAGGGAGTTCATGATCCAGAAGTCTTGGCCTTGGGAAAGAACCTAACTCACTGACCTGAAAAATCATGACCTGAAAACTGTTTTGTTGTGTTTTTTTAAGGGAAACAAAATAAAAGAAGAGAGCCTGGTGGTATATGGGTAAGTTGTCTTCTGGGAACCAAAGTGTCAGCTATTTGAACCAACCAGTCCCGCTGTAAGGAGAGATGGGGACTTAGCTTATGTAAGCCGACAAAGAGAGGTTCTTGGGCATTTTTATGTATATTTTTCGGGGTCCGTAGGTTTGTAATAGAATTCAGAACAACAAGTTATACACAGAAAGTGGAGCAGAGCTGGGGTGAGTCGTTTGGCAGCTAGTGCAAGGCTGAGGATTCACACAGACCAGCTGTCGTGAGGTCAAAAAGAGACTGTCGCCGTGAAGATTTATCCTCTGGAACCCGCTCTAGGGCTGCTGTGATGTGTTCTGCAGACGGTTCATTTTTTGGGGAAGGACCTCCTGCCTGACAAACTAACAGGTGAGAAAACAAGAGGACCGTCCACCAGAAAGACTGACAAAGTAGCTGCAACCATAGGCTCAGACTTTTAAAAAAGCAATCAGGAGGACGGTACAGAATTGGTCAGTGTTTCCTTGTGCTGTACATTGGGTCACGGTGAGTCACGGACAACGTGGTGGCATCTATCCACAACATTAACACGATTCAGGATTGAATCGATAGCAGGGGGACCATGAATCAGGAAATGTCATCTGGGTGCATACTTTTGGAGACTCAAGAATCCAGCAGTTACTGAAGGAGGATTACCAAACCCCAGACCATAACCTCTGTCATCCAACTGGTGCTGATTCCTCCAGGAACCTACAAGCCAGACTGGAGCCTCCACTGTGGGTCTCTGAGGCTGGAACTCTGTGGGAGCAGCAACCTCCCCTTCCTCCCATGGAGCAGGTCACGGTTGCCAAGTGCTAATCTTCTGCTTAGCAACCCGACGCTTACCCACCTCCGCACCTACAGCCCATGTGAAATCCCTGTGGGAGATCCTTACCTGGTTGGGAAGGACAGCGATGGACACTTACCCTCAAAATGTCTGTGTTACAGGAAGGGTTCCTGGCAACGTTGGAAAATTCTTTGGACAATCGTCTGAGAAAAAGAACAAAAAAGACAAGAGGGAAAAAGATCAGCACCCGACACTGATAACACTAAGGATTCTGTGTAAATACTGGAGCTCATAACAAATGATTTAGAAAGAGAGGATGTAAGTGAGATTGATGTGTTACCTGCAATTATGCTGACCTGCCAGACAAATAGAAACGCAGGGCAAAGTGTGGCTGAGTTACCTCGTTTGATGACATGAACGAGGTTTTCCTCAGGAATCTGCTCTTCTCTGAGAACATCCAAGAAGATGTCAAAGTCTTCCTGGGGCACAGAAGTGTTTCTTGCTGAAAATCAGCATATAGAGAGCGGGAAGTTTCCATGAGAACGTGTCACTATATAGATGAGGCGAGCTTTCGGAAGCTACAGTAGAACACATCCTTTGGTGTGTGCACACAATCCCTGGACGATGTAAATGGTTAAGGTGCTATGTCTCATCTGGCTGCTGTGAGTGGAAATCGACCTCATGACAGTGGCAGTGGATCTGCTTTTGGTTGTGTGTGAATGTTGGCTGGGGATGCCTTGGGAGCATGGCTTGACTCTCTGCTGCTGAAAGGTCGTGCATTCTGGAACGTCCTAAGGGTCGCAGTTCTACCTGGTCCTCACGAGGGGTCCTAGGGCTGCAGTTGTCTCCATGGCAACTGGTACGGCTTTGGAACCAAGCGTGAAGCAAATGGGCAATCCACATGGATATCAACAGGACGGTTGGTGCTTGAGTGCACCCAGGGGACGCTGGGACAAGTGTTTGGTGATCCACACCAAATACAATCCAATGAAAACACAGAGAAACACAGTGGTCCTCGAGGGCATACAGTGATCACCACAAGTTTGCATGGATACACAGGAACTCATGTTGCATCCTTAGGAATGAACGATCATGTGATACTGCACCCTGCTTGTTGGGATTAGAATCCCTGATGAGGGAGAAGTTCATTCCTCCTTTGAGGGGTGGAGCTGATACTTACCTAGAAGCCCAACTGTTTGCTAAATCCTCCTAATGCATCCATAGTTTCATAGAGCAGAATCAAAACTTCTTCTGTGACATGGACAAGTTGCACAGTTGTGTTTGGATGACCAGTGAGGAACATAAATAAGTAAACTAAAAATATATATACCTATATTGCTTCTTACATTGCAAGGATGGAAGACTCAAAGTGACAATCCATATACAAGCCTAGGGGCAGTCCCACTGTGTGTCACAGAGTAGCTTTGACAAGTCAGAATCAACTTAGTGAAGCAGAAATACCAACACCACACTTAGGAAGGGAATGGAGAAATTAGTGAAAAAAAATGAAATCGAAAGCTGAAGAAATTTTCCACCACCAACTTTTAAGAGTCACTTCATGTGACTTTGCGGATAAGTATATCGGTGTCTGAGGAGCCAACATAGTGATGCTAAGTCAGCTTTGTTCTGCTAATGGCAAAGTTGGTGGTTCCAACCACTCATGCACTCCTTTTGAGAAGAATGAGGCCATCTGCTCTTAGAAAGGTTTACAAAGACTCAGACATCCTGTATAAGGTCACTTTGAGTCAGCAATGACTCAATGGTAGCACCTTGGTTTTCTGGTGATGCGCTTGTCTCTTTATACATAAACAGTAGATTTGAAGATTTGAGTGAGAGTATTTGAAAAAAATAAGGGTTACAGAGGGCAGAGGTAAACTTGATATGTAGGGCACCCAATGGGGCGCCTCATTTCAGTTACTAGTTTATTTCCATTTCACTGTGCTGTTACTCAATTTTCATCAAACATTAGACACTGAGCCATTGAGAATATTCTTCAGGAACAAGAAAACATTAAGCAGAAAACAAACAAAATGTGGACAAGGAATCTGGACCGAGACCTGATTGGTAAGCGAGTATCTGACGTGGAGAAAGGGCCACGGAGACTGGTATGGTTTCGTCCAGTCTTATTGGAATCAACTTTTACCGTAAATGATTGATTCCAATTGCTTTGAAAATCTACTTTGCTCATGACAAGATGACCTTGGTATCCACACTCTAGCTGGATCCATTAGGCTTTATTTTTTACGTTTGTTTATGACAGCTGGGCAAACTTAAATGTGTTTATGATGACAGTTTGTTTTCGTTAGATGTTTTGTGAAAAAGGAAATCTTATAAATAGGAAAAAGGGGGAAACCCTAAGTGCTCCCTGGCCTCAAGCTTATCGGTGTCAAAACTTTTGTAAACCAGATGAGGTTACGCAGCCTACTTAAAGGGCAAAAATAAAAGTAGTCACAGATAACAACTGTTCTCTACAAAGTGTGTACTTCCATGTGGAGATGCGTGAATGATCGCAACCGGAGTTAATTTTCAAGTTTCTGGCCTCAATCATCTCTGCGTTCTTTTCCCGTAGCAAATCACCTCAGATGACGCAGCCAGTCCTCACGTTCTCATGATTGAGGTTCTGAGCTAATATTGCCAGCAACAGTACTGCTGCAACCATCAGCCCTCTAGAACATTACCATTCCCCAGAGAATATGAAACAGCCCTCAACTTACTTTTTTTTTTTTTTTGGCAGCAAATACTGGAAGTATTGGGCCATCATATTCCACAGCTTAGAGGTTTTACATTCAGGTGCATGGAAGCATCATCGGTTCCGCATTTCTGAAACTCTGGGTTAGAAAACAAAATTACGTTGTAGCTTCTTAAAGTTCTTTAAAAGGAGAAAACATCATTTGAGGATAACACAGTCTTTGCATTAAAGATGAACCTGAAGCCTGTTTGCTGAACTCACAGATCTGGGGATTGACAGGAACGGCAAGCTTTGACATACCATTTGTCACAGGTGCTGACATTTTTAAGATGCTGCTGGTGCGAGGAGAAGTGGCTACTGGGTGGGTGAGGACAGATATCTTGCTTTTTTTTCCCACAATTTTCTTGATTTTATTTTTAAAATACTTTTTTTTAAATTTTAACAATTTATTAGGGGCTCATAAAAATCTTGTCTTTTACATGCATAGTTGTCATGAGGGTGCATCCCCCAACTTAGAAAGAGGATTTTCATTTCACAATGAATAGGCAAAACAACTTACCGTTTACTAGTCGGTCAGCTCTGTTGGACGTAGTCAAGTCACTGGCTCATGCAGTCAGTAAATGAAAACAAAGGGCCTAAGTGGGAAGGAAGAAAACAGCCAATTTCCCTAAGGAGGGGGAACAAAATCTTATTTAGTGTATAGTTTGAGTTGAGTTTGTATTTGCGTGGTCAACAGAGGAGGGACATTTTCATTATGGCTTTAGGTTGGAAGCGCTTCATAGCCCATTGCCCACTTCGTCCCTGAAATCAAAACCCCAGTAGCCGAGATAGAGCCAGGTTACAACCCAGCCTCCTGCCCTACCCTGCTCCCACCTTCCACCCTGCAGGTGGCTGCAGTGCAATCCCTGAGCTTCCAAAGACTACCGAGGAAGCAGCTACTGCCCATTCCAGGGGATCCAGGCCGGGCAGGGGGCAGTAGGAAAGCCCCTGTGGGGTTGCACGCAGCCTGGTCCATATCGGGTCGCGCACGTCTCCGGGGACCGCTCCCAGGTGCAGGCTGCACGGGAAGACCTCGGGGTACGGAGCGGGTTCCCCTTCGAACCACAGTCATCAGCTTGCAACCTCTCGGGCAGGTCAGAAGCCAGCCTAGCCAAGGCCTGCAGGGCCCAACACGCTGGAGCAGCAGGAAGGGGGCACTTCCGGGTCACCGGGGTCGTGGGGGCGGGACTTCCGGAAAGCGGAAGTGAAAGTACGCGGTCGCTGGACCATGGTGGCGGCAGCGGGGCCGTGTTCGGGCCTCAGCGCGGGCCTGGCGGTCCCGTGGGTCCGGTTCTCCGGGACCCCCGACGACGTCGCAGCCGGTAACGGGTCGTCTCCGGGTTCGGGGCCGGGGCGGCGCGTCGGGAGGGCGGCGGGTCCAGCGCGGCGTGAGGAGGCCGGGCCGCCGGGTGCAGGGTGCTCGGCGGGGCGCGAGCGCAGCCCCCGCGGCCTCCCGGCGCCCCGCTCCCCGCCTGCAGCCGCGCGGCCCACCTGCTGCTCCGGCGGACGGACGGGCGCCCCGCCGCCCCCTCGTCCCTCAGCGCGCCCTCAGAGGCCACGCAGGCCCGGGGTCGCGTGGCGGGAGGAGGAGCCGCTTTGGCGCATGCGCGCGCCGAGGCTGCCGCCGTGCGTCCTTTGGACGTGCACGTGGGGAGCGCGGGGGGCGGGGCTCTGGCCTGGGCGCCAACCTGAGTGCGCAGGGGCTCCTGTAGTGCGGAGGCACGTCCAAGGTGCACCCCTGCAGGTGAGGCGCACCTGTGGGCGATCCTCAGGATCTAGGAGACCCCTTTGTCTCTGCTGTTCCGCAGCGGGCGGGGCAATGCAACCCTGCATCCCTTAGACCTAGGATTCCTTGTTGTCCAAGGCTGCCTGCAGCCTGGGCGAGACGGGAATCCCCCCAACAACCAGCCTGTGGGGTTCGCGCTTCCACGGCTCTCTTCAGGTTGTTGTTAAGGAGCTCAGGACCTTGCCCTCTGCCCCGGGATGACCTGAAGCCGTCGTTCTGAGCGTTTGTTTTCAGTTTCTCCTCGGACTATTCAAAGTTGCAATGACCACTTCATATAATATCACTTATCTCCTTGCATAACACATTAACACGCTGGGAAAATACTGGGGAATTCCAGGCTTGACCTGTGATGCTTAGCAGAAGCAGAGTTCAGATCTACAGTCTTTGTCTGAAGCTGTGGCCATCAATCCAATCTCAACCCGCCCATTGCCAACAGAAACACCATGGTTCTTACCAACAAGAACAAACTCATTGGCTACTTTTTTCTGTGCGTATGAATAATGGGGAAGGCATTTCCCTTTAAACCAAGAATGGGAAACATGCTCAGTTGATTTAGTAAATGTAATAACACCATTCAGTACATTACCTGGATGACTAGGATTTCATTCCTGGCCTTTCATGCATCAACAATGTCTGCATTGCCCCCATGTCTACAAAACAGCATCTGTACACTTTCTTGGAGTTACAAAGATCTTCCGTTTGGAATAAAAAGCAACTGATGAAATGCAGTAAGACCGAGTGAAATCAAACAAGATGTGAGTCTGCGGGCCTGTTCCATTATGTGACAACTGTAGAACTGCTGAGTCACACCATCAGCATGGTCACCAGTGACTCCATGGATCAACACAGAGCACCACCTTCCTCTGTGGGCTGGAGGCACACTTCTGCATGTTCAGTAGGATGGTATTTACAGGCAGACAATTGTTACAACTGAAGTGTGAACCAATTCTGATCATCGGATAGAAAATTGAACCTGACTGAAAGCAAGTGTCCACATGTACAGAGGAGTTAAAAATAGTAGGAACCTTACGTTCTCATCACGACAAGGCAATGATACCCTGTCCATCCTTTTTTCTAATTTAAGCAAAAGGAATGGCTCTCGACACTCGGCTATTGTATTGGAATGTTCATGACTGTGTACGTCTGTCTACCACAGATACAGAGAAAGAGAAGGACGAAGTTCTGCAGTCAAATACAAATTTCACAAGTTAATTTCAAATTGACAACTTGGGTGGTTATATATCCCCAGCACAAGTCCAAATCTTTTTCAATAGATCTATTTCTCTGTGTTAGACTTAAGACCTCATTGTTTCTGACTTACACAATCAATTTTCAGAAATTGTCTTTTATTGGGTGTTTGTCTGCATTCTCTGCGCGAGTCTTCACAGAAGTAACATGATCAGGAAGGAGAGAATGTAGCCAATCGCCACCTTCTGTGGAGAACTGTTCTGGGGCCTGGAGGTGCTGAGTTCAAATCAAATCACCCACAGACAATCGTCTACAGGATAAATGCTACCTCCTCCTTTTTGAGAACTTTGATCTTCTGCTGCCATCACCCTACTTCCTGTATACAGTTCCCTGGAACCTCACCTTCCAGTCCCCCCCCCCCATGCATTTGAACACAAATATTAAGTATGTATTTTTTTTAAATAGACCTAAGTATTTTAGAACAGAATCCTTCTTTTCCCTCTTCTTAATTCCTAACTTCCAAATTCAATTCCTCCTCCAAAGGCCTTCCATACCTATAGAAGCCCAGGTATAATCCACCCAAATTCCATCATCTGTTTATGGATCTGAACTAGGAATCCAAAGAAGTGAAAAATATTTCCCCTCTTTCATTATTGACTTGAGTTCTTACCAAAGGTGTGCAAAAGAACAGTCATGTTACCAATAATCCTTGAGGCAATGAAACCTTTTCCACCTCATGGGAGTGATACTTTATATCATGTAGGCTATGTTACATCCAAGGTGGAATTCCCGCTGCTAAATGGGTCAAAGCCTTAAGTTGCTTCCTTGTAGGTGTGACTTTGTCTTTTGTAACGTAATGCATATATCACAGCATTCCATAATTCAGTCAATCCAAGCAGAATTGTACAGTTGCTCCCTCAGTTTCCACCCATTCTTTCTATATATGCACTCCGTGACTGCCTCTCCCCTTCTCCTGAGCATTGTAACTCCCTCCTCCTCAAACTGATATTCTACTTCTCTCTGTGTAGGTATATCAATCCTGGGTTTCATATGCAAAAGGAAAAAAATGTAACACAACTTCAATAACATAACACTTCTGAGATATACCCTAGTTTGATAGAAAAAAAAAACGATAAGAATACAAACCAAAGATACCAAAAATTTTAGAAACAAAATTGATGTAGCATGCATCAAGGGTGTGGGGGAAGGAAATCTGAGAAAATTTTAACTGTTCAAGTCAGATCTATGCCTATAGTCAGCTATGCTCATCCCTCCAAAGCGCTCTCTTTAGGAACCCCTTTCCTCCAATCCGTCAGTTGTCAATAGAAGGGATTTGTCCACAAACGACTTTCCTATGTAGTTCCCCAAGTGGATGTTGGACTCACACTGTCATCCCTAGCTTTCTGCACACCAGATTCTGATCATCAGAGGAAGCTGAGAACCTACATAAACCTCACCCTATGACTTCAGCTTTCTGTGTGATGGGATTCTGTATTTTAAGGGTGGCCCATGTAGGCCACTGTTTGCTGAGAGCTGTCAGTGTCCTGTCATGTCTCTATTGACCTTGGATCTAGGTGACTGACTACACCTACTGGCCTGTGACCCTCCTACAGTCCACATCACATTTCTGCATCCACACCCTGCAGCTACTTACAGGTGAAGGGGGCCCTGGTTTGCCTCTCATTGTTGGTCTGAGTGAGTTGGACTGGGCTGGGATGCGTTCTGTGGGTGTGAGATTGCTTGTTGATCTCAAGCTCTGTCTCATAGACACGTGAGTGCCACTGGATTTATTTCTCTAGGCCACCTGTGCGACCGCGATGTCCCACCCAACTCCCTACCCACGCACACAGCAACAGATTCAAAGTAGCCAGGAGTGCTTCTACAGAGAGGTTATGTTGTATTTTTATGCTCTGCTCACACCTTTGAAATCCCGTCTCAGGTTCCCTGGTGTTTAGAATGTGACTGTTGAAGGATTGCATTGGTAACTTAAAGACTTGAGGGCACTGTTCATGTGTCTCCCTACGGTATTCAGTGAGTTGATTCCAAGGGAGGCTTTTGACTCTGTCCTCTAAGACTTTGGCTCCTAAATCTCCACCTCTACAGAATGTTTGAAGCCCACCACCCAGAGTCCTGAGATTTCTCTGCAACCAAAGAAGGTAGATTCTCCCTTGGTAACCAGATTGCTGTGTTCATTTTCATTCCATGAAATGTCTACTTACTTGACATAATATGCAAAACTTATGAGTCCACTGTGTGGGAAATACTCACCATCATGCATTTTACCATCGAATTTACCACCTTCCATTGTGTTGTTTGGATTGGTAGAGGCGGCGTATACGCGATCATAATTTCCTCAGATCTACAAGTAATCTATCGGTAGGAAATGTTGGCCCAGGTATCACTATTTCTCGAACATCATCTACAGCAATGTGACCCATGGCTTGCATTAGAGAAAATACTGAATTTGTTGAATATAGAAGCTTATGAAAACAATAACAACAAACACAATACGAAGGGAAGAAACAAAAGTGAGAAATTCCTGTAACAGTTTGCACTGTTTCATCACATACTATGTTCAGTTCACATCCACTGTGTTATTTTATGTGAAGTACTGAGAGAGAATGTAGACACACATCATGCTCCTGATGGTGTCCATGTTTCAGTATGCCTCTGAATCCAGACAGACTCTGCCCAGAAGAAGTCACCCCACGAGAAAATCCCAGTTAATTACTGCTGAAATCAACGCAAAACCTATGCAGCATAATTCCTGCAGAACAAGACATATAGGTGCCATGCATCCTCATTCTCTCATGAGGATTGGTCGTAGAAACTTATCGATATCCAATAAATCGAAGGAGAAATCTATCCAAGTTGCCTCCTTCTGAAAATCATCCATGCAATCCCTATGGAGTTTATTTCCTGCAGAGCAAGACATAAAGGTGTCATGCATGAGCTATCTCTTGTGGGCATTGTTCTTAGGAACTTAGCAATACCCAATAAATCGAAGGATTGTGCTTTGGGGAGTTACAGGTGAAGATCCAGGGACACAAATTTTGAAACCCCAAGACAGTCCCTCAAAGCAACATGCACTTGCATAAAAGAAGAATCCCTTGTGCTGGGCTGTCCTCATTACCATTGAGAGTTGTTTTTCAGGCAGAGAGTGCAGGCCAACGCAGGTGAGGGTGAGTCCCAACATCAGGAGAAGAATCTTCATCTTGCCTGTGTTGGTCACTTGTCCTTCTGAGGAGCCAGTGGAAGGTAACCTGCTGTAGAGGTTCTGTATTCCTGCCTCCTTTTATGCCTCCTGTGTTTCCATGTGGCTGTTCATCATGGGGTTCCAGAAGACATCTTGAAACAGCAACAGTAAACATCCTGATTGGCAATTCTTTAAGGTCATTTAAATTGTGTGTAAATCATTCCCCTCTACCTCTCAAAAACAAACCAAAAAAACCTTGTAGCCCCAGCTCTTTTTTTCAAAGTGTCCTGTGGAAGGGCATCCATGTCTATGCCATTTATCTTGAGAGATATCAAGTGACGGAAGTGCCAACTCTGAGGAGGAAAACCCTGGTCTTTGGGGTCACTTTTTCCTCAAAGCCAATGAGGGACTTGCTGGTGGTCATCGTCTTGGCGTCCCTCTGTTGTATCTGGGGTGTTGTCTTGGTGGGTCTGACCTCTGTGGTGGGAAGGAGATCCTGCACTTGTCACTGTCTTCTCAGTGTGCTCCTCAGCCATTCATGGAGAACCAGAGATGTCTTCTCGGTGTAAACCTCCTCCAACATGGCTTCATATAGAGACATGAGTCCCCTTTGTTAGTCTTCCAAAAAGAGAAGTAATCGGCCACTGGAATAAGTTAATTAACTTTGGTCCTTCGACCATGGCCCACAATCTATTTTCATGCCGATGTTGTTAGTGGCCCTCATTCGGTTCTGACCCACACCGATCTGTGCATAATAGCAGGGAGCAGCATGGGGTCCTGTGCTATTCACACAATTATTCCTTCGTGTTATCCATTGTTCACTTACTATGTCAATCCATCTTATCGAGGGCCTTCTCTGCCCTCTACTTACCAAACATGTTATCCCTCTCCAAGGATTAGTCTCTTATGTTAACATATCAAAGTCCGTAACAAGAATAGTTGCCATCCTTGTCTTATGGAGCCCTGTGGCCTGACTTCTTGCAAGAAGACAAACTTGTCTATCCCCTGGAAGTCTATGGTACTTTCAAGCAACACGATTCTAATGTACCCATGGCCTGGGTCAGGTGCACTTGACTCCCCAGTGTCACATCTTTGCTCCTCCACATCCTGTGTAGCCGATACACCTGATGCATTAAGTCTATTCATCTCATGCCGCTGCTTGCAAGCCATTCATTGTGGATCCAAGCAAGACAGTCATTCACAAATTCAGTTTTGATCTACATTTATCGGGATGTCACCTCCAGGTGCAGCTGTGGGGATTTGGGCCTTCTTGACACTGAGCTGTAATCTGCAGTGAAGGACGCATGCCTTGATCTTCATAAGTAAATATTTCCACTCCTGCTCCCTCTGAGCAAGACACCTTGTTCATAAACTTTTCTTCAATCCAGATGCCTCTTCCTCATATATTGCTTCTCTGGTTATTTGCCAACATGCATATTGAGAAATAGGGTGAAGGGATACAACGCAGACACACATCTTTCCTGAATGTCAAGCCAGCAGCTTGCCCTTGATCTGTGTGCATGACTTCCTTAGCCCAAGAAAGGGTTGAGAAATTCCCCTTTTCAAGTATACCCCAAATTTGTTAGGGTTCACGCTGTTGAATGCCTTTGCATAGTCAATGAGACACCTGTAGACATCTTTCTGATGTTGTCAACTTTGACCCAAGGTCCCTGGGCACTAGCAATGGTATCTCTAGTTTCATACCCTCTTGTGAATCCAGAGGCAGCTCCCCTGTCAGTGCAGTTGTGCGACCATTGTTGGATGATCTTCAGCAACATTGTACATCTTTGTACTCTCAATGACATCGTACAGTGTGAGCATTCAGTTGGGTCACCTTTCTCGGGGATGTGTACAATATTGGATGTCTTCCCGTCAGTTGGCCAGGTTGCTGCCTCCCAGATTTCCTTCCAGAGACAAGTATGTACTTTCAGAGCTTTATTAACATGTTGAAACATTTCAGTCGGTGCTGTGCCCACTCCTGGAGCCAGTGTTTCGCCTGATGCTTTCAGGGTAGCTTGAACTTACTCCTTCAATTCCATTAATTCCTATTCCTGTGCACCGGCTGGAAATACTACGTAAAGGATAAATTTTTATTTTTGTGGTACAGTGATTTTATGTATCTTAGCCATCTTCTTTGATGTTTCTTGCACCATTTAATGATTTACTTATAAATCAAATCTTGAAATTTCTCTTGTTTTCTTTCACTTTCATTTAGGATGAGTGCATCCTTCCCTTTTGGTTTTCTAGCCTTAGTTCTTGCACATTGCTGTAAAATATTTTCCATTGTCTTTTCAAGCTTCTCTTTTAAATGTTCGCTTTCATTGTATGACGTCATCATTTCCTCCATCTGCGTGGCTAATGCATTCTTAAAATCAACTTTTAGGGAAAAAAATCAACTTTTAGAGTCTCTTCTGATATACCCCCTGGTATTTTCTTCCTTGTGTATTTTAGTGACCTTTCTCTTTATTCGCGCATGAAGTTTTTGATGTCCTTCCATGGATCAGCAGGCCTGATGGCATTTTCTTCCAGTGCAGTAAACTCTTCTTTGTTCGTTCTTGATATTCAAGGTGGGACAGACTTAAGGTTGCGTTATGGCTCTCCTAGATATGTTTAAATTCTCTTCAGTTTCAACCTGAACTTGCATTTGAGTCATTGGTGGTCATGTCTACCGGCAGATTCTGGCCAGGTTTCAGCTGCTGATGCTGAGATTCTGCGTTGTCTCTTCGCATAGTGTGGTTTGTGTGCATTCCATCAAGAGAACTCCATGTGTATAGTGTTCATTCCTGTGGTTAAAAGAAGGTATTTGTGATGTACAAGCCATCACACTTCCAAAATTCTATTATGCGATCCTCGGTTTAGCTCCTAACACCTCGTTCATATTCCCCAACTACTGTTCCTTCTTCTTTGTTTTGAATGTTTGCATTCCAGTCACTTAAAATTATCGATGCATTTTGATTGCAGGTTTGGTCAATTTGTGTTTGAGGATGTTGATGGAGTTCTTCAACTTCTTCAGGAGCCGCCTTTGAGGTTGGTGTATAAATTAGAGCAATAGTTGCCTTGATTAGATTTCTCTGAGGGTGGGCAATTATAATCCTATCACAGAGAGCATTGTATTTAAAGATTCCTTTAGAAATGACTTTGGCACTTTTGTACTTAATTTAAGGCATATAAATTGCTTGATTTTCCCTTTTTTTTTTTCTCAGTAGTTTTGGGGAAAGTAACCTCAATTTCCTTCTGCCTCAGGCTGCAGGAGAAACTCAGGCATTTCCGCACTCAACCTGATCTCTATTACACTTGACACCATCACAAGGAATTTAGGATCTTGTTCACGTCAGAAATGGCAAATAAATAAAACAGGTTTTATAATGAGCATAAGAGACCATTGATTCCCCAAACTTTGTGACACAGAGTGGTTTTACCCCTTAAGACCGGAAACAGTTATTCATTCCTATCTTTCTCTAGGCTTTACCCAGGTCATGTTACTTTCAGTGTCTCATACGAACTGTCATGGAGTCAGTGCTGACTCGTAGTGACCTATATCAGACTGGGAGGAACTACCCGCTGTGTGTTTCCAAGGCTGTAACTGTGGAAGCAGAAAATCCTGCCTTTCTCTTCACGAGCAGTTGGAGATTTGAAATGGTGGCCCTTTCTCATTGCAGGTGAATGTAAAACCATCCCACTACTAGGGCTACTAACTGCCCCAGGTGCCTTTAAAAGTTGTACATTGAATAAAGGCCAAAGCAAAACTGATGCATTTCAAGCGTGGACTGTCAAAGAATACTGCAGTAACACTGATTGCTGAAAGGACACCGATCTGTATTGGAAGTACAGCCAGAGTGCACTTCAGATGCAAGGATGGTGAGATTTTGTCTTATAAAATGTGGCATTTACATACTCTCTTCTCAACTTTCCTAGGGGTGGAGTCTAGCCTGTCAGTCCATCCATAGCCAGTGAGACCACCATGTGGGCATATCCTTCTCAGAATTCTGGAAATTCCTAAATGCCTCCCTGGAGGCAGAGATACCCTTCCAGCTTCGTCTCCCTGTGAGACATTCCTGTTGACAAGCCACATGGAGCTATGCTAATGGCAGCCAGAGCCTTGGAGCTGGGGAGCCACATGGAGGCCCATGCCCGTGCTAAGGTGCTTCCACTGCCTCCGGATCCACAAGACTTTCTACGTATCGGCCTGTGATCTTCCTATGCTCAGAGTCACTGCATGTTCTGAATGAGCCTGAAGAAGAATTTACAGGGTATCAGAAATAAGAACTACTATCAGACTTACGAATTTAATCTGGACTGGACTAGGATTTTTAAAAAATATACAATTACCCTTTTATATAGAGAGATCCTCTTATACACATATGAGTGCCTCTGGATTTGTTTCTCTGGTGTACCCAGAGTAACACACATACTTTGGACATGTTGTCATGAGAAACCAGGCCCTGGAATACGACCTCAGGCATGGTAAAGTAGAGGGGCTGTGAAGGAGAGGAAGACCTGGAAGAAGATGGATTGTCACTGGCTGTAACACTGGGCTCCCGCACAGGAATGATGGCGAGGAATAGGAGGAGGGCCCATGACTTGTTCTAGGATGCAGGGAGATGCCGTAGGGTGTAACCTCCTCAAAGCCATGTCCCATGAACAGTAGCTTGTTTCCCTGGTGGTTATCAAACCTTCCCTGAATGTCATACTCCCGTGTTCATCTAAATGGAGGATGCTTTAGATCTGACTTTTCCTTTTCTTTCTAAACCACTTCATTGGAAGTGAATATAGATACCATATTCCACAGTTAAACCGCATCAGACAGTCTTGCACCATTGCTGCAACATTGTTTGTCTTCTGGAACTCCTGGATTTCAGCTTCCGTCCTACCCCACTCCACCCAACTGTCCAGGAACTCCTAGAAACCCTTACCCTATTTGCTGTCCCCATAGTCCACCAATGCTGGGCATCATATACAGAACAACAGACAAACACGTACACCAATTCAAGAGGGTCACTCCAAAGGACCAAACACATCTTTGATAAACCTCAACAGGAACAAAGAAATACAGAAAATGATGAAAATTACAACAGACTCATTGGCTATCAGGGGTGGATTCAACTGACAGGGTTTTAACCAAGTCAGGTTTATCACGTTGATCACTATTTGATCCCTCCGATGCACTTTTTTTTGCAACTAGGTTTTTCCCACCCCTCTATTTTGGATTGTGTTAGTGTTGGTATACTATAGAAACAAAGCCATGCACACACATATTATGTATAAGAAAGTGATTTATATACAAGAACAATTGAATATTGAAAAAACATCCCAGACCAGTCCAGGTTAAGTCCATAAGTCCGATATTAACCCATATGTCTGATACCAATCTATAAAGTCCTTTTCTGATTCAAGAAATACATGAAATGAAGCCAAATGCAGGAGAGTCACAAGCAAGTGGGTAGAATGTCTTGGTTCCAGTAGTGTTATAAGCATCTCAACGCTGGCAGGGGTGTCTCTATGGCTTCTCTGGCTTCAGAGTTCTGGTTCCCTCCATGTGGCTTGTTTTCTGCAATGTCTCCCAGGGCGTGGCAGAGAGAGAAAAATGTCTTCTACCTCCAAGGAGGAAGAACCAGATTTCCCAGAAATCTCTGGAGAAGGTCATGCCCATAGAGAAGTCTCCTTGCTATCTCCAGATGAATACCCTAGACTCCTCACCTACACTATTAATCCTTAAATTGACACCACATTAGGTGACAACCACATGGATCACAGGAAATCACCGCAGGTTCATCTTAATGGCATTACCCACCCCTTCTTGACGTACAACATCCCTTAACATAACCAAGAAAATATTTTTTTTCTGTCTTGGAAGGGGTTCTTACATTTATGGCTTCCAAGATCTAACTAAAGCTTCATTGTGTTATATTTTAAGTTTTTAATCAACTGCTGGCTATTCCATCTCTATGAATATGTCTCTTAATTCTTGAGAATATATATGCAGCAAAGAAATTGAGAGTGCTTTCATTTATTTGCCTTCTTTTCTCATTGTTCTTGGGAATGTACCCAGCAGACCATATGCCAATGTCACAGTGTCTGAATGAACCCCTGAGGGACAGTGATGATGGTCTTCAAGTTGTGGGGACATTCCCACTGTCCTCCCCTGAGCTGTTCCTCCGCATTTACACATCCTCCCAGCTTCCTCAATTCCTGGTCTCCTCCTCCTAGTTCACTGTGGCCAATGTTACTTCAAAATCGTTCATCCTACACCGGGAGGCTCTTGAAATGAAATATTTATGTAACTAAAATAATAAGAAACCAAACCAAGCATTCATTGCAGAGAGCAAAGTAATTTTTTAGTCCTACGTATTTGGCGACTTGGAAGACAGTCCTCACTACAGAACAGCACTTCGGTTCCTATGCTTAGAATTTCCCTTCTTTATCCCGACCTCTGCTTTTGCTGAAATGCTTGACCGTCTAGTTTGCAGCATTGGTCATTTGTTCTCCAGATGTTTGGAACAGAGTGGCTTGGTGTCCTTGGCTAACCCTTTAATTTATACTATGCACAGCAAAACAATGGAAATAATTTTAAAAGATATATAGCTCGCTAGTTCCACAAGTTGATCGCAGAAGAGAAAACCATGTGAGACATACATCTGCAAATTAAAAAGGGACAAACTCATCTATCTAGTCAATTCTGAGTCATCTTAGCCACGTACAACAGCAGAACTGTACCTTTGTGTTACTGAGTGTGTCAATCTTTTTGCAAGAAGAAAACCAATGGGGTTCCTCATTCATAGGTAGCACCTAAAGCCAAACAGAATCAGCAATCAAAGGATATCAAATACATGCAACTAAAACTTTCTCCCTGGAGAGTTTTCCTCAATGGTTAGGGACATGTAGACCTGCTTGAGAGAAAACTAGGAAAGAACACCTTGAAGACAGCAAACACACTTAAACCACAAGGAAGCTCATTTCCTGGTATTGAGTTGAACTGGAGAAAATACTTTCAGGAAATGTATGGAGGGAAGTTTCAGGGAGCTGAGACATGCATCCAAGGTGGCAGACAGGACCATATGCATTTGTATCCTTAATGTTGAGTGACTGGAGAGTAGAACTGTGCCCCACTGAGTTTTCTTGGGTGCAATCTTGGAAGTAGATGTGACGGTGTGGGATTCCCTGGAGCCTAGAACCATGAGTCAACATGATTGCCAATGAATTACACTCATCCACCGATTAAATCATACACTGCAAACATTCACATTTCCTTTGCGACAGATGTCTTCAGGGTGTTCACCTGGAGGAGAATAAACATATCGGGACATGAAAAATGTCAGGAAAGACCATCTGGTCTCACAGATTGTCTACACGTCAATCTTTAGACAAGAGATGACTTCAGGTCTTTGTTTTTTTTTCTTCTCTCCTTGCTCCCCCTCCTTCCTCCTCCTCCTCCTCCTCCTCCTCTTTTCCTTCCTCCTCCTCTTCCCCTCCTACTACACCTCTCTTTATCTCTCTCTTAGAATGTGGAGAGACCTCCCTGGCTATGGTGATTCTTCATGGAGGCATACCAGACAAGGACCTTGTTATCTCCTTTTTAACCATATTGTTATCAGGTGCCCATGGGTCATTCTTGACACCTAGGGACCTGGGGCACAACAGAAGGAAACACTTCCCTGTCCTGCGCTATCTCACAGTTCTTATTTCTCAGCCATTGTTCCAGCCACTGTTCCATTCCATCTCAGTGATGGCATTCCTTCTTTCTGGCTTCCCCTCCACTTTACCCAGCTTGCTGTCCTTCTCCAGGGACTGGTCTCTCCTGATCACATGTCCACAAGGTCTCACCTACCAATTACTGGAGCCTGTTGTTTGACTAATGCTTTCAGTGCAGCTTGAACTTGCTCCTTAAACTCCATCGGTTCCTAGGTCTACGTTCCCTTTGATAAAAGATGCATTTTGGTGGTGGGGGTGCAGTAACTATGTATTCTAAACATCTTCTTTAAAGTTTCCTGCACCATTTAGTATTTTGCATATAGAATTTGTCAATATTGCAAATCAGTTCTTGAACTTTTTCTCAGTTCTTTCACTTTCATTTATGCTGAGCGTTTTCTTCCCTTTTGGTTTTCATCTTAGTCTTGCCCTTTCATTAGAATATTTTCCATTGTTTTTTCGAACTCTATTTGAGATGTTCTTTTTCACTCTCTGACTTCATCATTTCCTCCATTTGTGTAGCTACTCCACTATTAAGAGCCACTTTCTGCATCTCTACTGACATCCCTTCTGATATTTTCTTCCCTGTCTGTTTAATGACCTTTCGCTTTCTTCATGAATCATGCTCTTGTTGTCCTTCTACGGCTCAGCATACCTGCTGGTAATCGCTTCCAGTGCAGCAAATCTCGTCTTGAGATGTACTTGATATTCAGGTGGGACAGAATTTAGGTCGTATTCTGGCTCTCCTGGATTCCTTTGAATTCTCTTCAGCTTCAGCCGGAAGTTGTACATAATTTAGGGTTTTATCCACAGTCGGCGCCTGGCCAGGTTTCAGCTGCTGATGCTGAGATTCTGTAATATCTCTTCTCACAGACGTCAGTCTGGTTTGTATGCTGTCCATTAGGAGAACTCCATGTGTATAGTGCTCATTCCTGTGGTTAAAAGAACATATTTTCAATACACAAGCCATCACGCTTCCAACATTCTTTTATGGGATCTTTGGTTTAGCTCCGATCACCAGGTCCACATTTTTCAAATACTGTTCCTTCTTTCTTTTGAATTGTTGCATTCCAGTAACTCATACATATCGATGCATCTTGATTGCATGTTTGATCAATTTCTGATTGATGATGTTGATAAAATTCTTCAACTTCTTCAGGAACTGCTTTTTTGTTTGATGCGTATGTTTGAATAATAGTTGCCTTCATTAGATTTCCCTGAAGGTGAATGACTATAATCCCATCATGACAGCACTGTTTGTGAAAATTCATTTTGAAATGACCTTCTCACTTTGACAATTTAAGGTCTACAAATTGATTTTCCCTTCCTTTTTCTGAGTAGTTTGGAGGAAGCAAACCTCAGTTTCCTTCTGCCTCGTGCTTGCAGAGCAAACTTCTGAGTTTCTCTAGCCAACCTGATGTCTGTTATAGTTGAAACGGAAAGGAAGTTAGGACCTTTTTCATGGCAAAAATACAACATAAATAAAACAGGAGACCCTGGATACCCAAACAGTGTGACAAAGGGCAGGTTTAGCTGCTAACCTAGGAAACAGTTATCCATACATAGCTCTCTCAGGGCCTCCCCATGTCAAGTTGCTTTCCATGTCTCATACTAACTTCTGTGGAGTACATTGCTGACCCCTAGCGACATTAATCAGTAGGGGAAGAACTGCATCGTGGAAAATGTGTAACCATCCTGCCATTAGGACTCCTAAGTGCCTCACATGCCTGTGAAAGTTCGATATTGAATAAAGGAGACCAAAGAAGAAGGGATGTATTTGAATAGTAGTTTTGTCAAAGAATATTACAAGTAACATTGATTGAGAAGAGGACACAGATCTGAGTTGGGAGTAGGGCCAGAGTGTACTGTAGGTAGAAGGATGGTGAGATCTTGTCTCATATACGCTGGACTTGCTGTCAGGAGGGACAAGTCCCTGGAGAAGGGCATCAGGCTTGGTGAAATAGAGGGGCTGTGAAGGAGAGGAAGACCCCCCGACAAGCTGAATCCTCACTGGCTGTAACAATGGGCTCAGGCACAGGAACAATGTGAGGAGGGTGCAGGAGGGCCCATGTTTGTTGTTCTGGTGCAGGGAGTTGCTATGGATTGTCACCTTCTCAATGCCATGTCCCAGGAACAACAGCTTGTGTCCCCATTGGTTATCACACCATCCCTGTAGCGCTGTAGTCCCTTGTTGATCTAAATGGAGGAGGCTTTCGATGTGACTTTTATGTTTTTCTTTCTAAACCGTTTTGTTGGATGTGAATGCAGATATCATATCATTCCACAGTTTAATCACATCAGGCAGTATTGTACAATTAATACTACGGTCAGTTTTAAGATATTCTTTGTCTTCTGGAACTCCTTGACATCAGGTGCCTTTTACCAGCCCCGTTCCTCCCCCTTCTGTACACCGCCCCACCTCCTCCCCAGACACCATTATCCTGCTTGCTTTCCCTGTAGTCCTCCAATGCTGGGTATCCTATCATATACTGAACATCAGAGAAACACATAACACAAATTTAAGAGGGTCAGCCCCAATGATTCAACACATCTGTTGTGAACCCCAAAATGAACAAAGAAATATAGTAAATGAAAACAACTAGATTAGTCCCAGTTTGGATCATAGTGGGGAACAACTGACAAGGTTTTAGCCATGCCAGTCAGGCTTATCATTCGCATTACCTGTACTCATCTTCCCAAAGCACTCTGGTAACCAGGATCTTCACATCCCTCTGTTCTGGATCATGAGAAATAACTGGAGCTTCATCTCAATGGCATTGCCCATCCCCTTCCTGAGTTAGGACATCGCTGACATAAGTCACAAAACGTTTTCTTCCTGCCCGAGAAGGGGTGACTACACTGAGCGCTTACAACATCTAACTACAGCTTGATATTATATATTAGATATTTTTATCAAGAGCATGCTACCTCTTCCACCCTCCTGTGATTATGTCTCTTATTTCTGGAGGGTCTTTATGCAGCAAAGAGATGGTGGGTGCCTATATTCTTTTTACTTGGTTTCCAACAGCTAACTAAATCCTAATTTTACTATAATTTAAGTATTTTCGATTAACAGCAATCTACCTCTTTCATGCTTCTGTAGTAATGTCTCTTAATTCTTGGCAATATATATACAGCAAGACCTTGAGTGTGCTTTTATGAACTTTTTGTCTGTTCAGATTGTTCTTGAGAATGTACCCAGTAGATCATATGCCAACCGCACAAATTTATAACCCACTGAGCGACAATGATGCTGTTCTTCAACTTGTGGAGCCAGTCTCACTCTCCTCCCTTGAGCTGTTCCTCCCCCATTTGTACCCCCTCACGGCCTCCTCAGTTCCTGGTGTCCTCCTAGTTCACTGTGACCCATGTTACCTCAAAAGCATTCGGCCTACACCAGGATGCTCTCGAAAAATTTTTATAACTAAAATAATAGAATAAGAAACCAAACCAAGGTTTTCTGTGGAGAGAGCAAAGTGATTTACTAGCTATCGAACACTACACATTTGGTGGCTTGGATGACAATCCTCACAAGGCAACAGCACTTTGCCCCTCTGCTTAGAATTTCTTCTTCCTTCTATTTTTTGCTGAATGCTTGACCATCTAGAATGTGTCATTGGTTATTTGGTCTCTGTCTCTTTAGAAAAGAGTGACGTGGCATCCTTGACTAACCCCTTAAATTTAAACTATGCACCAAAACCAATAGAATCATTGAGAAGAAACACAACTCCCTATTTCCGCAAGGTGATTGTAGAAGAGAGAAACATATTGAACCCATCGCATGACCAAAGACCTACATCTGAAAATAAAGAGGGGCAAATTCATTGCAGCTATCTTGTCAATTCTGATTCCTAGCCCCGTACGACAGCAGAACTGTCCATTTGGGTTTCTGAGTGTGTCAGTCTTTATGGAAGAAGAAAACCAACGGGTTCCTCATTCATAGTTCGACCTAAACATAGACAGAATAAAAATTCAAAGGTTATAAAATACATGCAACTGAAACTTGCTCCCTGGAGAGCTTTCCTAGTTGGCTAGGGAATTGTAGACCTACTTGACAGAAAACTGGGAAAGAATGTCTTAAGTAAAGTGAACACAGTTGACGTCAAACATTTCCTGGTATTCAGGTTGACTTGAGTAAATACCTTCAGGCCATTATGGAGGGAAGCTTCAGGGAGCTGAGAGGCACATCTGAGGACACAGACAGGACCATACATGTTTGTATCCTAATGATGAATGATTGGAGAGTAGAACTGTGCCCCCATTGAGTTTTCTTGGTGAAATCTTGATAGTAGATGAGAGGGCGTGGGATTCCATGGAGCTTACATCCATGAGTCAACAAGATGGCCATATGAATTACACTCATCTGTCCAGTAAATCACAACTGCAAACACTGATGTTCCCTTAGAGACAAATATCTTCAGGGTGTTCACCTGGTGTAGAATAACACATAAGATATGATTAATGTCTCGGGAGACCATCTGGTCTCAGAAGTCGTGTAAATTCCTCAGAATCTTTAGACAAGGGGTGACTCTAGGTCTCTTTTTCCAGCTCTCTCCCTGACTACCTTCTTTGTCCTTTCTCTCCCTCCACCCCTTGCCTCCTCCTCCTCTTCCCCTCCTCCTGCACCTCTCTTTAACTGTCTCTTGCTCACAATATGGAGAGAACTACCAGGCTAATGTGAGTCTCACTGGAAGCATAGCAGACAATGGACCTTGTTGTCTCCTTTATAAACATGTTGTTGATTTCAGGTGTCATTGGCTCAGTTGGGACTCCTAGGGAGCTGATGCACAACAGAGGGTAATACTTTCCAGTCCTGCCCTGTCAGACACTTGTTCTTATTCCTGAGCCATTGTTGCAGCCACTGTGTCATTCCATTTCATCAAGGGCCTTCCTCCTTTCTAGCTTCCTCTGCACGCCACCTAGCATGATGTCCTTCTCCAGGGACTGGTCTCTCCTGATCACTGATCACTACTCTGCAATGTATCGCCTCCACGGAGCAGTATGTCTGCTCTTCTTCCGAGATAGATTTCTTTGTTATTTCGACAGTCTTTGGTGCTTCAATATTGTTGATCAGTACCATTATCTAATGTATTATCTCCTTTTCCTTATGTCTTCCTTATTCAATATCCAACTTATACATGTATTTAAGGTGACTGAAAATAGCATGCCTTGTGCTGTAAAACTAACAGTCTATTTTTGACCATTCAGTGCCTTAGCAACTCCACAGCTACCCTGTGTGCCGCGCACCTAGTGTCAAACCTGAATCAGAATTGATTCAAAGGCCACGTGAGCAGCAGCAACATTTGAAAAGTTATTTGCCTGTATTTTGAAGACAATGACCATGGTTCTATAACACAATCCCAAATGTGTCGTCTTCAATTTATTTTGATTCATAGGAACACCATAGTTCTAAGTAGACCTGTGCTACATAGACCTCCTTTATGAAACCTTCATTTTTCATAGGAATGAAGTGATTCAAAGGGGGAGGAATTGCATTTAATAAAAAAAATGATGTTTGATTTCCAGGTGTTTTTCTTTGGTTTTTAAAATAATGTATTATTGTAGAAAAGCCGGCAGCACTTAAGCATAAATGATTCTTGAGAAACAATGTTTATCAACACTGATGACTAATTTTTAGAAATCATTTTTTGGAGACTCTTACACCTCTTATCACAATCCATACATATATCCACTGTGTCAAGCACATTTGTATGTTTGTTACCATCATCATTCTCAAAATGTTTGCTTTCTATCTAAGCCTTTGGTTTCAGCTCCCCATTTCCACCCTCCGTCCCCATTCCCCCTCCTTCATGAACCTTTAGTAATTTATAAATTATTACTGTTTTGTCATATCTTACCCTGTCTGATGTCTTCCTTTACCCACTTTTCTGCTATGAATCCCCCATGGAGGCGGTTACATGTATGTAGATCCTTAGAATTGTTTCCTCTTCAGATGACTCCCTTTTTAAGTGAGTTTTCTATTGTGATTTAGGTGAGGGGTGGTTTTCCTTTTCGACCATCCTCTCTGCATACAACAGTTTAAACCATCCATCAGTCCACTGAGATGCTACCACCCAAGCCATTGTCTATTCTCCGTCTTAGGTGTCTCTATTCACCTTTTCACCCCATCAGTACCTGTCACCTCCTGCGCATTGCTTCATCTTTCCATCTTTCCCTTCCTGTCCCTGGAAACCTCTACAGCCTGTTCTCTTTGGATTGACAGTCTCTGTCTTGGGTGTTATCCTTGTACTAGTGATCTCATTACAGTAACTTTCTTTTTTTCACTGACTGCCTCCCCTCAGCCCTGTGTTATCTTGGTCCACTGAAATCATGAGGTACTTCCCTTTCTGAGTATTCTATTGTGCATGTACCAGAGGTTATTTTGGATCATTCTTCTGCTGAAGGTCATTTGCCCTGTTGCATCGTCTCGCTTGGTGAACAGTGCTGAAATGATCACAGGAGTGCATAGTGTCCGTTCCTGTGATAACCCTTCATTGTTTAGGGTGTATACTCAGCAGAGGTATTGCTGGTTCCTATGGAGATTCCATTCCCAATAATTTGATGTGTTAGACTGGGTTTTCTAGAAAACAAATCTAGAATGCTAATTATATATGTATTCATACAGACATTTGTATGACATAAGAAATAAACAGTTAACTAAATTATAAAGCAGTAGAAATGGAACAAGGCAGCTGACTCCCGTGAGACAGCTGTGAGACACTGGCAGTTCTTCAATTCTTGAGGGCCACCAGGTAGTCGTCTGTAGAGCAGTTCAGGCCATCCGGGCACAGGCAGCAAAAAGCACGGCAGGTCACCAACAGTCAGCCAGATGACAGGGTCCAACAGTCCCCAGCTCAAGAGATGTAAATTCCAATGGTGTGGTGAAGCAGGTCTTGAAGGAACCTCAAATTACAGCCACACAGTCCACGGGTTAGGTGTCCCACAGGTAGTGTAACTTGCAAACTGAGTCAAAGAACAAGGCAGGCACACAGCGGTCCGATGATCAAAGTGCAACAGGCAAAAACAGCGAGTCTCGCTGAGCAATTTATAACTCTGCCCTTCGGTGAATCCCACATGTGTGTATCGGCCAGGTAGGTGCAATAAACTACCTCATTGGAGGTGTCTCCATATCACTTTCGAGAGTGGCTGTACATCTTTACAGCGTGCATAACAGCGCCACGGACATAAATGAGAACTCCAACCTCATCCTGCACTCCCCAGCATCTGTTGCTCCCGTGGTTTATAATCAGGTAGTCGTTGTTGGTGCAAGATGATTTCTCATTGTTGCTTGGATTTGCATCTCCCAGATGGTCAATGATCATGAGCATTTTGCTAGCTCTTTGGTGACATTTTTGATGAATTGTCTGTTCCTGTCAGTTGCCCACTTTTTAATTGGATGTCTTTTTTCTGATTGAGGTGTTTTAGTGTTCATAGTTTTAGAGATTAGTCTGTTGTCTGCTGCGCTATTCTTAAGATTTGTTCTAAGTCCATTTCATCTGCTGGTGAGGTGTTCGGTTGCACTTTGCTTCCATAGTTTCAGAAAGTCTCTCTCATCTATTTTGTCTTCTACTCTGTGTACTTCATGCTTAACGTTGCACAGTCTAACTGTGTCCTACATCGGGACTCTTAAGTGTGTTAAATGCTCGTTACATAGGCACAAATCACTTGCAAATGCAGTTAGTATTTAATCCCATTTTAGGGATTAAACCAACACTTTCCAAACCAACACTTTCCCTTCTTTATTTAATTAATGGATGAGTTGCCCACCCTCATGCACAGGTCTGCTCTGTCCCTGTGTGTTCCTGTGCATTGGAATGAGTAGAGGACAATGGGTTTGAAGTGCAGGTTTTGATTGAGGCCTCAGATGTGGTCTCATCATTGATCACTACTGATCCTGTCACTAGAGTGTCGCACACTCCCTGTGTTATTTCAAATGTGAGACTTGTATAATAGCAGAGAGGGAATCTGATTACAGTGAGTAAATTCATAGGAGGCTCTCTCATCCACTAAGAACGTTCGGCAACTTTTCTTTGTCACCCTGTGATGAACACAATGCTCTCCTGAGATCTGAGACGCGGATATATGTCCGTACAGCATCACATCCACGCTGTAATATTTGCTCATGATGACTTAGTTGATTAAGCCCATTGAACTGGCCAGTTCTCTAAATTCTCTCTCGATTCCAAGCAACCTTGTCTTCCATGGGCCATCCCTTACAGCAGAGACATCCCTGCCTGGACAACTCTATTGAAAGTGGACAGCTACTGAGCTTCAAGTTCAACCCTTTCTCTGCAAGGACACGCAGTAAGCATGTATGCAGCAAATAGTTTTATTTGAACAATTTAATGATCTAGGGATACCGCACAGAGAGGAGGGGAGACTGAGGGAGGTGAGGTGGGGGAAGTCACCTGTCTTCGAGGAGAAGAAGATGAGCTGCAGGGGAACGCCGAGGGAGCCCTTCCTACTGGTGATTCGGATTCCACGGGGAAGGGAGGCCTGTGGCCTCCATGCAGTTACCTTGTGTGGGGGAGAAAAACCAGGGAAGGGTGTTGAGTCAGGCTGATCTTGAAAGAGGCTCAGAGGTTTTCAGGCATCTACATTTGGGTATTTGTCAGGGAGAAGAGTTTGACACTTTCTTATGTGGAATCTCATAAGGTCTGTCTCTAAAACAGGTGAATGTCGACCAGGAATGATCCCAAGGATAGGGAGATGATGGAAGCACGGGCTTCATGATTCCAGAACTCTTGGCCTTGTGAATTAACCATTCTCACTGACCTGAAACATCATGATCTGAAATAATACCTTTAAAACAAAAAAAGCCTTTGAACCAGCCAGCCCTGTGGAAGGAGATATGGAGCACTTAGGGTCTGTAAGCCGATAAGACGAAGTGGTGAGACACTTTTCCTCATCGTCCTGGGTCCCTAGGTTTGGAATAGAATGCAGAGCAACCAGTTAGAAACCAAAATTGGTGTGGAGGTGCAGTTAGACATTTGACAACTCATTGCCAATCTGGGGTTCACACACACCAGCTGTGGTGAGCAGAAAAGGGAGAGTCTGTTAGCAAAATCAGAGGCCCAACAAATAGAGGTAGACTGCCAACCAGAAAGATTGACAAAGTACCTGCAATGGTGGGCTCCAGCCCGTTCCATTAGGTGACAGCTGCATAACTGCTGAGTCAAACCATCCGCACGGTCACCCGTGTCTCCATGGATTAGTGTTTAGCAGAAAGAGCACCAGCTTCATCTCTGGGCTGCACACACATTGATGTGTGTTTATTGTGATGGTGTTTACATGGGACAGATATTGATCCCAGCTGAGATGGGAACCTCACAAGGGCAATTCATACCATTGAAAAGAAATCGAACCTCAGTAGTCGTTTGAAAGCAAGTGCGTCCACATGTAAGAGCAGTTAAACTAGTGGAAAGCATACATTCTCAGCAGGACAAGCAGAAGGATACCCTGTTCATCTTCCCCACCACCTGCCCCCTACTTAGGCAAAATGAAAGACTGTCAGCAGATTGTATTGGAAGGTCCCCTGACACTCAGCAGGCTGTGTAACCATGGTGATCTTGACTCATTGTCAGACAGACATTGTTCATGTTGTTTTCTATGCTGGTTTCCTACATCATTCATCGTTTGTGTGTCTCTGTGTGTTTGTGTGTGTCTAAAACAGAGACACAGACTCCAAGACAGATATTAAGTTTTGCTCCAAAAACTTGCTCTTTAGAGATCCCCAACAAAAGTCAAAAAACTTTTCCCTTTAAGTCTCTTCATGTTAGATGTCAGCACTCAATGTTTCCTGCTTACACAGTCAGCGTCCCAACATTACCTTCTGGTTGGTGTTGAATGCATTCTCTGTGCAAGGCTTCACAGAGGGAGCATGATCAGAAGGAAGCAGACAATGTCCCTGTTGGCCATCTTCCACGGACAGCTGTTTGCTGAGTCCTGGAGACCCTGAATCCAAACCAAGTCACTGACAGACAATAGTCTTCAGAATACACTCTGCCTCCTCCTTGTTGAGAGCTCTTATCTTATGATACGATCCTCCTACTTCCTGTACGTAGCTACCTGGAACTCGCCTACATTTCTTGAACACTGGAGTGTCAAGTATTTCTTCTTTTCTCAAATAACAGAGTGTTCAGTACAGAATTGTTCTTCCTCCTCTTCTTGTTTCCTAACTTGAAAATTCAGTTCTTCCTCCAGAGGCATTCCGTCCCCTTTCTTCCATACCCAAGATTCCCCAGCTATGAATTTTGAATCCTACAAGCCTGCCACATTCTGCCAAAGCACTGCCCTCCCTCTACCTCATCTTCAGTTCCTTCAGAAACTCCACTCAGATACCACTATCAGTTTATGGATCTGCAACAGTACTAGGATTCAAAAGAGAACAAAAAACTATTTCTACTTCTTTCATGATTGATTTGAGTTCTTACCAAAGGCACGTGATATAGCAATCATGCGATCAATAACCCTTGAGGCAAAGGAAGCCTTCCCACCCTGTGGGAGTGAGATTTTATGTCCAATTGCTGATGTTTGAAATTGTAGAGTGTAATCTCAGCTGTCAATCAGGCTATAGTCAGATGATGCCTCCTTAGAGGTGTGGATTTCTTACAAGCAAGGCAAACTGAGAACCTACATTTCTCTCTCATCGTCACTCCACCTTTCTGTGTGCTGGGACTCTGCCTTCAGTGGTGGCCCCATCAGACCACCGTTTGCTGAGAGCTGCCAGTGGCCTGTCATGTCTCCACTGACCTTGGATGCAGGTGACTCTACCCCCACTGGCCCGTGATCCTGCTGCAGTCCACACCACCTTTTTGCATCCACACCCTGTAGCTACGTGAGTGTGAAGGGGCCTTGGTTTGCTTCTCTTTTGTTGGCATGAGTTGGAATGGGCTGGGTTGCGTTCTGTTGTTGTGAGATGACTTGTTGATCTAAAGCTCTTTCTCATAGATATGTCACTCGATTTATGTCTCTAGACAACCTGCCCCCCACCCACCCACCAATGCCCCAACCATGTAAACACACACACGTACAGCAATAGAGTCAAAGTTGTCTGTGGTCACTTTTCCAGGAGAGAGGCTATGTTGTGGTTCATGCTCTACTCACAGCTTGTTGTGAGAGCACGGCTCCCTGACGTTTGGTTCTTGTAAGTAACAGATGACGGATTCCATTGGAAACGTTAGGCTTTGCGGGCAGTGTTCCTTTGTCTCCCTCTAATATTGGGTGAGTTGATTCCAAGGGAGGCTTCTGACTCAGTCCCCTAGGACATTGGCTCCTAAATCCCCAATTCAAGAGACTCTCCAAAGCCCACCACCCAGATCCCTGAGATATCTCTGCAAACAAGGAAGGCAGAATCTCCCTCAGTAACCAGATTGCTGTGCTCATTTTCATTCCATGATATGTGTACTTGCTTGACATACAACCCAAGACAAATCAGCTCACTGGCTGGGAAATACTTGCGTGCATGTATATAAAGATTGAATTCACCACCTTCCACGGTCTTGCTTGGGTTGTTAGAAGCCATGTACAGGTGTTTATAATTTTCCTCTGATTAAAAGAAACATATCGGTAAGAAATGTTAGTCCGGGACTTTTCTTGAACATCATCTATAGCAATGCCACCCATCGCTTCCATTAGAGCAAAACCTGCATGTGTTGAACATAGTAAGCTTGTTAACACAGTAACAACAAACACAGCATCATGGGTGGAAACATAAGGGAGAAATTCCTGTAGCAGTTTACACTGTGTCATCACATACTATGTTCAGTTCACATCCAGTGTGTTACCTCATGTGAAGTCCAGAGGGAGAAAGTAGAAACACAGCATGATGGTGTCCATGCGTCCGCACGCCTCTCAAACCAGAGAACTGACCAACAGACTGCTCAGAAGGAGACACCCCACCAGAAAGTCCCAGGTATCTTCTGCTGGAAAAACCAGCCATGCAAACCCTATGGAGCAGTTCTGCAGAGCAAGACATCAGGGTGTCCTGCATCAGCATATTCTCCTGGAGATTGTTCCTAGAAACTTACTAATACCCAATAAATTGAAGGATTGTGCTTTGGGGGTGGGAGTTACAGATGAACATCCAGGCGCTCAGATTTGGAAACACCCATACAGTCGATCAAGCGACATGCTCATGCATAAAAGAAGGAACCCCTGCACTGGGCTTTCTTCATTACCACTGGGCGATTCTCTTTATCCCGAGAGTCCAGGCCAGCACAGTTGAGGGCAAGTCCATGCACCAGGAGAAGAATCTTCATCTTGCCTGTGTTGGTCACTTGTCCTTCTGAGGAGCCAGTAGAAGATAACAGCTGTTGAGGTTCTGTATTTTTGCCTCCTTTTATGCCTCCTGTGTTTCCATGTGGCGGCTATGTATCATGTGGTTCCCTAAGACATCTTCTTGAGACAGCAACAGTAACATCCTGGTTGGCAAATCTTTACGGACATTTAGATTGTGTGCAGATCATTCTTTCCCCTCAACCTCTCTAAAACAAAGAAACCAAAAAAAAGTAAAATCTTTTAACCTCCGTCCCTTTTCCTCCAAGTTTCTTGTGGAAGGACAGAGATGTCTATGCCGTTTATCTTGAGAGAGAACAAGTGATGGAAGTGCCAACTCTGAGGAGGAAAACCCTGGTCTTTGGGGTCACTTTTGCCTCAAAGCCAGTGAGGGACTTGCTCATGGTCACCGTTTTGGCATCCGTCTGTGGGATCAGGGGTGTTCTATGTGGGTCTGACCTCTGTGGTGGGAAGAACCTGCACTTGTCACTGTCTTCTCAGTGTCTCCTCTGAGCCATTCATGCAGGACCACAGATGTCTTCTCTGTGTAAAGTTCCTACAACATGGCTTCATATTGTGACATCCGTCCCTCGTGCTTCTCAGGCTTCCAGACAAGAGGTAATCGGCCACTGGAATAAGTTAATAATCATGGGTCCTGTGACCATGGCCCACAGTGCATTTTCATACAGATGTTGTTAGGGCCCGTCAGTCAGTTCTGTGCGTAAGAAAAGGCAGCAGAACTGGCCCTGTGCCATTCACACAATTAGTTCTTCAAGTGAGTCCAGAGTTGCAGATACTGTGTCAGTCCATTGTGTGGGTTCTCCACCTTCCTAATGCTGCTACCCTTTGATACAGTGCCTCGTGGTGGGGAACCCCCCCCCCCCTAACAAACCTAAAGTTATTTTCATTGCTACTCTATCACTGTCATTTTGCAACTCTGATAATCAGGGACGACCGTTGTGAATGGGTCATTCGACCCACAGAGGGCTCTCAGTCCACAGGCTCAGAACCGCTGCTCTAAGGAGCCAGGTTCTCTTCTCCATGGGACTTCCTCAGTTTCCACTATCGCCTTCTGTGGTGTCCGTAGATTTATAGACGATGAGCGAAATTAAGCTCCTGGATCAACACAGACCCGCATCCCCATCCTCACCTACACCCTAGGGGATGCACCCCAGAAAGGTAGATGGTAGTCCGGATAAGGTATGAAAAGTATGATTTATAATTTATTCATGGTCACAAGGGTGGTGGAAGGGGGAGGAAAGGAGGAGCTGTCACCAAGGTCTCAATAGAACATAAATGTCCACGTATGTACACATGCGCTCGATACAATTGATGTGTGGATTGTTGCCCGAGGTGTAAGAACCCATAGTAAAAAGTTTAAAAATAAATAAATAGAAATATAAAATTAAGCAAATGGAGCTCCCGGGTACATTGCTCTTTCCTGACAGTGCATAGAAGGGGTAGGTTATGACCCCCAACAAATGCCCACTTGCAATCAAGTTATGGAGGCGTGTCTGCCTGTGTTTCCTCAGATGGATGACGTACACGAGACAAATTTATATCAGGCTGGAGAGTGAATTGACAGATGTGTCAAGGAGAGAGGACGTGAGGTGTCAACCATCATCGGGAGCCAGAAGTTGTGTTCAGGGATGAGGCTGTGCGATCAGGTGTCTGCCCGCAAATCCCTTTAGAAGAACCGTCTTCCTGAGCACGTGCAGGGCATGAGAGAAGAGCAGTGTACGACCCCACAGAGTGTCGTAAGTAACAATCCTGCTGTCATGCCACCCTCACTCTAGGAATCCAGAAATGGTGTGGGAGAATGGATAATCCTGTACTGTGGGGCAGCACCAATCGATGAGGACACAGTCTCTGAGACCTTAACTGAAGCCAAAAAACTCAAAATTTGCTCAGCCTTGTGTCTTGTGGAGTCCAAGTCGGAAGGGCACGGCAGGACAGAGAACTGCCCGCAGAGTCCCAGGGCTGTCAATCTTTACGAAAGGCTATGTCATGATCTTTCTCTCCCAGGGGGTTGTCCCCTGGGCTCCACCCACGAATATCTGTGTTAGAAGCCAAGCACTTGGCCAAGGTCCACCTTTTGTTAGAGCAGTGGCACCCTGGAACTGAGGACAAAGAACAGGTGCAGACGCATCCATCAGAAATGTGGACACAAGCGCCTGAACCAGAAGGTAAACACAGGGCAAGACAACGGCTCCGTTGGTTCTGCAAGCTGCCCTTCCTGTCACTAAGATGGCATATCTGGTTCAGTCCTTTCTTTGTTGATCTCCAAAAGCTCCTGAAGTCTTTCCAGGTGCTAGAAAGGTTATTGAAAGTCAAAAGAATTTTTTTTTTTTGGTAATTACTGAACAAGAGAAAGAAAATGCATTGCTGTTGAGTTAATACAGAGTCGTGGTGGAGCTTGTCCTGAGAGGACAGCTGTCCCCACAGGGTTTCCTGGTCTGTATTCTTGATGGAAACTGAATGCCATGTGTTTCCCTCGCAGAGTTTCCAATGGGTGTGGACCCCTTCAGCCAGGCATTGTGTCGCCCAAAGGCCAGGACAGGGATTGGACCTGTTCCCTAGCCCTTGATTCCGATGCTGGTCATCTGAGATGGTGGCACTCAGACCCAAAGAAGCCACCTTCACAGCTCCTATCAGACGATGGGCTGCATCTTACAGACGAGGGAGGGGAGTGAGAATGACCAGGGGCTGATGAGGTGCCCTCTTTGGGACAATAGTAGGTGTGTACCTACTTCCTAACTCCACTAAGTACTGTTTGTCCTGACTGCCCAACCTAGAACCTGGAATTGAGACATTCTCATAAGGGTCCTGATGGGTTGGCACCGCTCGGTGTCTTAGAGGACGACTTAGTGGTTTTATAGGAGTCCACTGACATGTTGTTGGCCAATCCCATGACGATCTTGAGAAATTGCATGTTATAGTGGTTAGGATGAATTCTTAGAGACCCCGACAGGTGCAAATCACTGACCTTCAGGTGCGCACAGCCAGCCACTCCAACTGCAATGCCAAAGGTCTCCTTCATGTCAAGACACAGAAATACAAAAGAGCAGTAGAGCAAGAGATAAAATCACAAGTAGACCGCAGCCAAGTGTGTTGATAGGATCACTGAGCATGAAAAACACCAGCCTGGGAATGTTTTACCATGAGTCACTTTGATTTCAGATGTCCCAGTGGCATAATTCCAATCTAAAGCAAACCAGATCAAACTCACTGAAGTGTCAATATCATAAGACAGAGGAGAACTGCCTCACAGGGTCTCCAAAGCTATCCTCCTCGTGTCGGCAGGTTGCTCTCCCTGTAGGTGTGAATCACTGACATTTCAGTGAGGAGCCAAGTGTTGGCCCACCGTGTGATGATGGAATAGTATGGGATGAAGTCTTAGTCTGGGTGTTGCAGGAACAGGAGCTAGTAGTGTATCAGGAAATTACAGGTGCACCTAAAGCGTAAAAGAGTCACGCATTCAATTCATCTCTAGCGAGTGATGATACCACTACGGGTTTTCATTGAGTCCACCCAGATGTGTCTCATTACTGGGCACACCAGAAGGTCACATGTCCTGGTCCTGAGACATCTTCAAGCTCCCTGATTGTGTGCTGCGCTGCTTGGCTGCTGTCACTGTGTGTGCTCAGTGCCATTCGACTTAGGGGACTCACCCTCCAGGACTCTTCTCTACATACTCGCTCCCCCCAACCAAAAGGGTACCCACCACCTCAATCAAAGAAAGGAAACACCAGACACACTGCCATGGAGTCAGTGCTGACTCACAACACCCCCTGTGTGGCTCCGACACTACAACTGTTGACAGGAGTATAAAGTGCACATGTAACCACTGTATCACCAAGACTTAGGATTGACTTCTATGCCTGCACCGTGTTTCATCTTTTGTCCTTCCATGCAGACCCAAGCACTGTATTAGACAACCGTTCCTTCCTGGCTTGTTCATCTATAATTCCCTCTTTCAAGGAAACATAAGCTGGACTCTGAGGATTCGGGGGTGCGCATCCCTGGTAATCCATCTATAACCAGGAACAAACACCTCTGGTGGCAAATCTGCCAGGAGTCTGACGATGACCAAAATATAAGAGTGGTCCACACAGTTCAGGAGAGACGAAGCTAGTAGATCATCAAAATATTTTCCCACAACCATTTTGGACGCTGCCTCAACCATTGGCGTGATAAAATTTCCCCTTTTCAGTAAATTGAACAATGAAATGACAGACAAATACCAAACGAAGCGATCGATCCATAAGACAGTAACGAACACCAGACCATAAAGCCTAACGTCCACAATGTCAAGGACACAGGGCTCCTCTGTTGTTGGCTGGCTGCTGTCTGTCTGGGTAAAGTTTCGTTGTTTGTTCAGTCCACGTATTTGTTTGCTGATGCCCGGACGTTTTCTGAAATGCTTATAGACATGGGAAGATTGTAGAAACGCCAGAGCATATTTAAAGTTTATTCTTCCCTTTCCCCAAACCTATCAAAACAAAAGGAAACTCCAGGGTGTGGGCAGGAGCGGGGTTTGGATTTTATTACCAACAAGAGAGGAAAGGTTGGAGAGGAGCACGTCTTGTGGACCCTGAGATTCAGGCGACAAGTTGCACATCTGACGAGCCACAGAGGAACGGCATCAGCGGGTCCCAAAGCTAGAGCGTGAGACAGAGCAGTTGACCTCCTCGTCCACAGGGCAAGTAAAAGTTATCAGCAGGGACCAGCCCGTGATGAAGGACCCTGTGCTTGGTAAAATACAAGGCCCGTGACAAAGAAGACTCCCCAGCAACGGGATCAACACAGTGCCTGCAGGAAAGGATTGGAAGAGCAGCAGTTTCCAGGGTGCTGTTGGGTGAGGCAATGCTTCTGTTGTAAGCCAGCTTGCTGTGAGTTGTAACTGAACCACTGGCACCTAACAAAGCCAGCCTCTGTGGGCTGAAAGTGATTAAATGGCCTCAAGTTGCCGTGTTCCATGGTCATGACTGGAAGGAATTTAAAGGGATTACTCATTTTTCCTGCTCGGTGAGCCTCGAGCAACAAGCTCTGAGTTTGCACACCCAGTAGTATCGCCTGAGAAGATTCTCTCTGGTCACAGTGACTATTTTTGTAAAAGCAGTTTTGCTTGAACCTCGTTTCCTGTGACGGCCAATTAAAGAGAACAGCATGTGGCTGTGAAATATTTCTTGCTCGGGGAAATGCCACAGGAATTGTATTGCTGAACACAGTTGACCAGGGCAGCCTTAAGTGAGGAACTCAAGTGTGTGAGTGGTTGTCTCGTTTCAAAGAAAGTGAGATGTTGATGGATGACAAACTGCCTTCTGGATGTCCACCAGCTTGCCGCATGGATGAAAATGTCGACTCATAGTACATTTCAGGTTCGTTCCACCAGGTCAGACTGTTCATAAAGCTTTCCATTTAGAAGTTCTGAAAAGATGGTGTAACAATATGTGACAAAAAGGCCTGATTTGTAGCAACCGGTGGGGGGATTGGTTTTGCCACCATGACAATGCAGCTCATTGTGTCAGTCTGACTCACAGGACCTCATTCCTTGAGACTTTTTATTGTTTGTTTCTGTGAATGAAAGCGGGCATGCGAGGATGGCAATATGAATATGTAGAAAAGGTGAAGGGAAAAATAAGGAGGTGCTCTTAGCCACGCACACAGGTGAGTTTGAACAATGTTTCAAAGTATGAAATCACAGAATTGAGAAATACAGTAAGTGTCATAATGCAGAGGATGTTGAAGGTGATGAGATTATAATGTAAAAACAAAAATTTAAACGTTTTTTGGGGCATACCCCCCCTCATAGGTTGCAAACAGGAAGTATTGTGAATTGGAAAATACGGCTTGGTGACAGAAATGCAACCAGAGGTGACATGATGAAAATTTGTGATTCCCTCACACAAAAGCTTTTTCAACAATGCAGACAGTGGTTGTACACTTGGATCTCACAAGGTGGAAGATACAGGCACGGAACTTACTGGGGAATGGCCGTGGAGAAACTCCATGGCAGCAGCCAACAAGGGCATGGACCAAAGCTGGAACATGCCATTAATGACTCATCAGCACGTGCAGGCTGAAGTTGAAACAAACAAAAGCACAAGAGAACTACCCCAAAAAGTACCTTGAATTTATCCCACCAGAATTTAGAGGCCAGTTCTAGAATACATTGCTGCATTGAATGCTAATGACTGAAGACAAGGCACACTGGAATGTTATCAAGGACAGTATAAGATAGTTCTTGGAAACGTCCAATTATTTTTCAATTCTGTGTTTTTTTCTGGGGAATTTTCGAAGCCCTGTTGTACTTGAAGAAAGGAAAAGGTCATTAACGAGAAGTGGGGGGTGGGGAGAAGAGAACAACATGGATGTCAGGCGAGATGCTGACACTTGCTTCTACATGTTTGTTTCATGCTACACATGGAATCCCGGAAGAGGAATGGGAAAAGAGATTCCTAAAGGGGAGGGGGACGGGAAGGAGCAGAGGAAGAGGGAAATGATCAGAATGATCAACACATAAATTCTCTCTCTCTCTCTCTCTCTGTCTCTCTCTGTCTCTGTCTCTCTCTGTCTCTCTCTCTCTCATCTTTCTCTCTCTCTGTCTCTCTCTGTCTCTGTCTCTCTCTCTCTCTGTCTCTCTCTCTCTGTCTCTCTCTCTCTCTGTCTCTCTGTGTGTGTCTCTCTCTCTGTCTCTCTCTGTCTCTGTCTCTCTCTCTCTGTCTCTCTCTCTCTTTCTCTCTCTCTCTTTCTCTCTCTCTGTGTCTCTCTGTGTCTCTTTCTCTCTCTCTCTCTCTCTCTCTCTCTCTCTCTCTCTCTCTCTCTCTCTCTCTCTCTCTCGGGACAGAACAACAGAAAACATGGGAAAGTGAGACAGAGATCATGGTGAGACATGAAAATAATTAGAATTTGTCATGTATCAATGGGCCACGTGGGTGGGGGTGATGGGGGAAAAAGAAGTTGATTCCAGTTGATTCCAAGGGTTCAGTAGAAAGTAAATGTCTAGAAAAAGCCGGCAGCCTATGTACAAATATGCCTGATACAATTGATGTGTGCATTGTAATCAGAGTGATGTGCACCTTCAATAAAGTGATCTTTTAATAAAATAGAAAGCTAAAGTAACTTGAATGCATGCACAGTGAAGGTCAAAGAAGAGCCGGAGGAAAGGTAAAATGTAACAAAACATGCACGGACCCGGAATTAGGAGACAAAGGGGGAAGCATGCTCTGTGTGTCCCACAAAGTAAGAGCTTAAGGGGTCAATTGGCTAAAGTTACACAATTTAATGATCCCTGAGTCTGCAGGGAGGCGGCAGAGGCCAAGGCACCAAGACCATGAGACAGAGCAAGGAGCCGGTGTGACACTGGGAGGAGCAGGCTCCCCTGCCCCCAGAGCCAGCCAAGTCTGAGGGCCCACACAGCCCAGAACCTGAGGAGCAGCGCGAGGCGTGCTCTCCAGAGTGACGAGAAGGGGCATTGCAGACAAAAGAACTTCGGAATTGTTACTGTTTTCTATACTACTAGCTCCCCTCATAAATCCCAAGAGTCATAAAGAAAACCCCAGGGCTTCCCATGCCCCTGATTCTCTGGGATAAACACCCCACAGGGTGGGAGAGACTTGCTCCATAACACGTCCAATGTTGTAAGCCTGATGGCCACAGAAGGCCCCATGTATGCTTTGGATTCCTGATGTGAGTTGGAATGTCCACCTTCCTGAGCCCCCCCCCCCCAAATTTTTTTTACCTCGCAGTTCTGGACTGCAGGTGTCGGGGAATTGTCTGGTGAGAGAAACTGACCTTCTCAATCATGAATGATGGGAAGCTGTGTAGGGAGTTGGTCAGAGGAGAATGTTCAAGGCATTTGTTACTTTGATGACAAGGGAATGGGTGGAGGTTCACACCCACCCAGAAGCCCTCTGAAGAAAGACTTGGAGATTCTACCCCACCTAAGCAGCCACGGGAACACTGCACTTTCCACATGCTTGGGGCAGTCGTGACTGAATTAACAGGATGCCATCTGTCTTGGTTATGGGGTGGCCCAGGGGTTGCTGAGAAAGTTTATTGAGTCAACCTGGCCGATGAACACATGGGAATAATTGAAGAGCCGAGAGATAAATGGCTAGGTGAGCCTTACCTTTCTAGTTCTGAGGTCTCTTGCTCTCTGATGATCAGACCAGGTTGCAGCTGCCTTAGCCAGTTCCTTCCTTCAGCTGGCAAGACTCACTTCCTGCAAGACATCTCTGAGGAGAAGCTGCATGGAACTACCCTGACGGAGCTCTGGGTGCTGGAGCAGCTGCATGGAGACCCCTTCCAGCCCTGAGATGCTCACACACTCACTGACTCGGCTTTTCTCCTGCAGTCGGCGTCATTGCGTGTGTTTTGAGATGAAGGAGGACTTTATGGATTGCTGTCGTACTTATGGGCTAGTGTTGGACCTGTGGGCTTGGACAACACTGGATTGGGATGCTTTCTTAATGTACACTTCCCCTATATATAAAACTCCTTCTTATACATAAGAGTTTCTGTGGATTTCTTTCTGTAATGTACCCAAGCTAACCTGTTAATGTAGCTCAGCTGCTGACTGAAAGCTTGGAGGTTCAAGTCTCCCCTGAAGAAGAAAGGCCTGGTGATCCATCACCCTCTAGATCAGCAGGGGCTACTCTTCGGTCTCAAGGCTTCCCACCAGGGAGACCCCAGCAAGATGAAATGTTACTGGCTGCAAGAATGGGCTCAGGCACAGGAACAATGTGAGGAGGGTGCAGGAGGGCCCATATTTGTTGTTCTGGTGCAGGGAGTTGCTATGGATTGTAACCTTCTCAATGCCATGTCCCAGGAACAACAGCTTGTGTCCCCAGTGGTTATCACACCATCCCTGAAGTCCTGTAGTCCCTTGTTGATCTAAATGGAGGAGGCTTTGAATCTGACTTTCCTTTTTTCTTTCTAAACCGTTTTCTTGGATGTGAATACAGATATCCCTTCATTCCATAGTTTAATCACATTAGGCAGTATTGTACAGTTACTGCAACAGTCAGTTTTAAAACATTCTTTGTCTTCTGGAACTCCTTGGCATCAGGTACCTTTTTCCAGCCCCCATCTCTCCCCCTTCTGTACACCCACCTCCCGCAGACACCCTTATCCTACTTGCTTTCCCCGTAGGCCTCCAATGCTGGATATCATATACTGAACATCAGAGAAACACAACACGAATTCAAGAGGGTCAGCCCCAATGACCAAACACATCTGTTGTGAGCCCCAACGAACAAAAAAACAAAGAAATACAGAAAATGAAAAAAATTAGATCAGTAGGGATCTTAGTGGGGATCAGCTGACAAGGTTTTAGCCATGCAAGTCAGGCTTATCCCTCGCACTATCTGTACTCAGTCCCCAAAGCACACTGTTTGGTAACCAGAATCTTCACATCCCTATGTTCTGTATCATGGGAAATCATTGGAGCTTCATCTCAATGGCATTGCCCAACCCCTTCCTGAGTTAGGACATCGCTGACATAAGTCACAAAACGTTTTCTTCCTGACGGGAAGGAGTGACTACACTTAGCCCTTACAACATCTAACTACATCTTAATTTAATATTACATGGTAGGTATTTTTATCAAGAGCAAGCGAACTATTCCACCCTCCTGTGACTATGTCTCTTACTTCTGGTGGGCGGTTATGCAGCAAAGAGACGGTGGGTGCCTTTATTCTTTTTACTTGGTTTCCAACAGCTAACTAAATCCTATTTTCCCTAATTGTAAGTATTTTCATTTAACAACAAGCTAACTCGTTCATGCTTCTATACTAATGCCTCTTCATTCTTGGCAATATGTATACAGCAAGACCTTTAGTGTGCTTTTTTAAACTTTTTGTCTGTTCTCATTGTTCTTGAGACTGTACCGAGTAGATCATATGCCAACAGCACAAATTTATAACCCACTGAGCGACAATGACGCTGTTCTTCAAGTTGTGGAACCAGTATCACTCTCCCCTCTAAGCTGTTCCTCCCCCGTTTGCACCTTCTCAAGGCCTCCTCAATTCCTGGTCTCCTCTTCCTCCTAGTTCACTGTGACCCATGTTACCTCAAAAGTATTCGACCTACACCAAGAGGCTCTCGAAATATTTCGGTAACTAAAATGAAGAAACCAAGCCAAGGTTTTCTGTGGAGAGAGCAGTGATTTACTAGCCAACAAACTACACATTTGGTGACTTGGAAGACAATCCTCACAAGGTAACAGCACTTTGCCCCTCTGCTTAGAATTTCTTCTTCCTTCCATTTTTTGCTGAATGATTGAGCATCTAGAATGTATCATTAGTTATTTGGTCTCTGTCTCTTTAGAAAAGAGTGACGTGGCGTCCTTGACTAGCCCTTTAAATTTAAACTATGCCAAAAACCAATAGAATCATTGAGAAGAAACATAACTCCCTAGTTCCGCAAGGTGATTGTAGAAGATAGAAACATATTGAACCCATCGCATGACCAGAGACCTGCATCTGAAAATAAAGGGGAAAATTCATTGCAGCTATCTAGTCAATTCTGACTCCTAGCCTTGTAAGACAGCAGAACTGCCCCTTTGGGTTTCTGAGTGTGTCAGTTTATGGATGATGAACATCAACAGGGTTCCTCATTCATAGTTGGACCTAAAGGTGGACAGAATAAAAAATCAAAGGTTATAAAATACACGCAACAGAAACTTGCTCCCTGGAGAGCTTTCCTAGTTGGCTAGGGAATTGTAGACCTACTTGACAGAAAACTGGGAAAGAACGTCTTAAGTAAAGTAAACATATTTGAAGGGCAAACATTTCCTGGTATTCAGGTTGACTTGAGTAAATACCTTCAGGACATTATGGAGGTAAGCTTCAGGGAGCTGAGAGGCACATCCGAGGAGGCAGACAGGACCATACATGTTTGTATCCTAATGATGAGTGATGGAGAGTAGAACTGTGCCCTCATTGAGTTTTCTTGGTGAAATCTTGATAGTAGATGTGAGGGTGTGGGATTCCCTGGAGCCTAGACCCATGACTCACCAAGACATGAATTACACTCCTCTGGCCATTAAATCATAACTGCAAACACTGATGTTCCCTTTGAGACAAATATCTTCAGGGTATTCACCTGGTGTAGAATAACACATAAGATATGAATAATGTCTCGGGAGACCATCTGGTCTCACAAGTCACTAAATTCCTCTGAATCTTTAGACAAGGGTTGACTTTAGGCCTTTGTTTCCTGCTCTCTCCCTTACTACCTTCTTTTTCCTTTCTCTCCCTCCACCCCTTGCCTCCTCCTCTTCTTCCCCTCCTCCTGCACCTCTCTTTAACTGTCTCTTGCTCACAATATGGAGAGAACTACCAGGCTATTGTGAGTCTCACTGGAAGCATGGCAGACAGTGGACCTTGTTGTCTCCTTTATAAACATGTTGTTTTCAGGTGTCATTGCGTCAGTTGGGACTCCTAGGGAGCTGATGCACAACAGAGGGTAATACTTCCCAGTCCTGCCCTGTCAGACACTTGTTCTTATTCCTGAGCCATTGTTGCAGCCACTGTGTCATTCCATTTCATCAAGGGCCTTCCTCCTTTCTCGCTTCCCCTGCATGTCACCCAGCATGATGTCCTTCTCCAGGGACTGGTCTCTCCTGATCACTGGTCACTATTCTGCAATGTCTCGCCTCCAGGGAGCAGTATGTCTGCTCTTCTTCCGAGATAGATTTCTTTGTTATTTCGACAGTCTTTGATGCTTCAATATTGTTGATCAATACCATTATCAAATGTATTATCTCCTTTTCCTTTGGTCTTCCTTATTCAATATCCAACTTATACATGTATTTAAGGTGACTGAAAATACTATGTCTTGTGCTGTAAGGCTGACAATCTACTTTTGACAATTCACTGCCTTAACAATTCCACAGTTACCTTGTGTGCTGCACACCTAGTGTCACACCTGAATCAGACTTGATTCAAAGGCCACGTGATCAGCAGCGTGTGAAAAGTTGTTTGGTTGTATTTTGAAGACAATGATTCTGTAACATCATCCCAAATGTGTCTTCCTCAGGTGTGTTTGACTCATAGGAACACCATAGTTCTGACTAGACCTTCATTTTTCTTAGGAATGAAGCGATTCAGAGGAGAGGAATTGCATTTTCTATCAAAAGCAACTTTTGATTTCCAGGTGTTTTTCTTTGGTTCTTAAAGTAAATTATTATCATGGAAGAGCGGGCAATACGTAAGCATAAGTGATTCTTGAGAAATATAATATTTATAAGCACTGATGGCTAATTTTTAAAAATCATTTTATCACAATCCATACATACATCCACTGTGTCAAGCACATGTATATTTGTTGCCATCATCGTTCTCAAGATGTTTGCTTCCTACTTGAACCTTTGTTATTAGCTGCTCATTTCCCCCTCTCTACCCGTAACCCCCTCCTTCATGAACCTTTGATATTTTATAAATTATTATTGTTTGGCATATCTTGCCCTGTCTGGTGTCTTCCTTTACCCACTTTTCTATTGTCCACCCCCATGGCGGAGGTTATATGTATGTAGATCCTTGCAATCTGTTCCCCCTTCAGATGACTCCTTTTTCAGTGAGTTTTCTATTGTGATTTAGGTGAGGGGCGGTTTTCATTTTCGACCATCCGCTCTGCATATAACAGTTTAAACCATCCATCAGTCCGCTCTGATGCTACCACCCTCGCCATTGTCTCTTCTCCCTCTTAGGTGCCTCTATTCACTCTTTCACCCTATCAGTCCCTGTCATCCTCCTGTGCATTGCTTCATCTTTCCCTTCCTGTCCCTGGAAACCTCTACAGCCTGTTTTCTTTGGATTCACAGTCTCTGTCTTGGGTGTTATCCTTATACTACTGGTCTCATATATTATCTTTCTTTTTTTGACTGACTGTCATCACTCAGCCCGTTATTCTCCTGGTCCATTCAAATCATTAGGTACTTCTTTTCTGCGATGAATAATATTCTATTGTGTGCATGCACCAGAGGTTTTCTTTTTTAATCATTCTTCTGCTGATGGACATTTGACCTGTCGCATCGTCTTGCTTGGTTAATGGTGCTGAAGTGATCATGGGAGTGTATACTGTCTGTCCATGTGGTCACTGTTAGTGCTTTAAGGTGTATACGCAGCGGAGCTTTTGCTGGTTCCTAACAGTTTCTGTTCTCCAGTATTTGAGGTGTCTCCGTATCCCTTTCCAGAGTGGCAGAACATCTTTACAGCGTGCATAAGACTCCCACGGGCATAGGTAAGAGTTCCAAGCTCATCCTGTAGTCCCAGCATTTATTGCTCCCGTGGTTTATAATCAGGTTGTCGTTGTTGGTGCAAGGTGACATCTCATCTGTGCTTGGATTTGCATCTCCCAGATGGTGAATGATTGTGATCATTTTGAATGTTTGTGAACATTTTGCTAGCCATTCGGTGAGATTTTTTGTGAATTGTCTGTTCCTGTCCTTTGCCCACTTTGTAATTGGATTTTTTTTTCCTGATTGGGGTGTTTTAGAGTTCCATAGCTTTAGAGATTAGTTTCTTGTTTGTTGTGCTGTTGTTAAGATTATTTCTAAGTCCATGGACTCTCCATTTCATCTGCTGGTGAGGTGTTGGCATGCACTTCAGTTTCATAGTTTTAGGAAATCTGTTTCAACTATTCTGTCTTCTACTGTGTGTACTTCATGCTTAACAACTGACAGTATGACTGTGTCTGGCAACAGGCTTCTTAAGTGTGTTAAATGCTCAATACATAGTCACAAATCACTTGCAAATACACTTTAGTGTCTTTAGGGATTAAACCAACAATTTCCAAACCATCACTCTCTCTTTATTGTTTAATGAGTAGAAGAGGTGCCCACCATCATGGACACATCTGCTCTATCCCTGGGTGTCCCTGTGTGTTGGAATGACTAGAAGACAATGGGTGTAACGTTCAGGGTTTGATTGAGGCCTCAGTTGTGGCCTCATCATTGATCACTACTGACCCTGTACTAGATGGTAACACATTCCCCATGTTATTTCAAACATAACAGTTGTGTAATAGCCGAGAGGGAATCTGATTACAATGAGTAAATTCATAGGCTGCTCTCTTGTCCCCATGAATATTTGGTCAAGAATTTTTGTCACCCCGTGATGAACACAATGCTCTCCTGAGATGTGGGTCACAGATATGTCTGTACAGCCTGATGTCCATGCAGTAAATAACCATGATGGCTCAGGCATATATTAAACTAGTTCTCCCTGGGAGTAAATCCATGATCCTTGAAATGATCTCAGTGGTAGGATGCTGGGTCAGACAGTTTATCATCTGTTGTTCATGCATTTTTCGTTCTTTTTGGTGACATAAGAATGTCGCGTTTGAGGACTCCTAAGTGCACACGTATTTGTTTTTCAATGATGTGTGTAGTGTTAGGTTTGACGTGTACATCTGTGATTCATTGTGAGGTGGCTTTGTATATGGCATGAGACCTGATTTCTGTTTACTTTTTCTGCATATGGATATCAAGTTTGGAAAGCACCATGTGTTAGAGAAATGTTCTCTTCCTCATGTCATGGTTTCCAGGCCTTGGGCGATGCTGAGCTGTCTACAAGAGGATGGGATTACTGATGAGATCTCAAAACTCTGCCATCGGTCTGTGTGTCTGTTCTTATACTCACACAAGTCTGTTTTGACTGTATTGCCTGTGTAGGATGATTCGGACATTTGAGATTGTCTGCTTCGTTCTACTGTTAGTGTTTTTGTAGCCAGGGTCTCTTTACTTTCCATCCGAAGTGGATGATTCATTATTTCCCATCTCTTTAAAAGAAGAGTCGGATTGCCTTGTATCTAGAAGTCTATTTGAATACCGTTGATATTTTCCTATTTCATTCCAGTAGTTTGGTCAATTTATGACTGTCATCTGTATATACGTGCTTTAACATATATGTTATACATCATGTTAAGTATATTATCAATCGAGTATTATTGATTAATATTACTTAAATAATGTTTAATTAAAAGATATTGTTAATTACATATATTATATATTCTTTGAATCTCCCAAGAGATTTATGTCTGGAGTCCTAGTGCGTTAGTGCTAACTGTATGGTCAACAGTTGGTAATCACCTGCTGCTCCACGGCCTAAGATGAAGTACTAACTTCAGTAAAAAATAACCATCTCAGAAGCCCTCAGCAGGCCTTTCTGCCTGCCCTATAGGATCACCACAAGTCAGAATCAATTAAATGATAGTTTAATTCAATTTTAAGATTAGGTTCTCCGCACTTCATCTTTGTGTAGCTACGATAAATGGTATCCCAGTCCTGAAATTCGTTCCCCCAGCATCCTCTTCTGGTAGAGGGTAGGTTTGGGAAACTTCGTAGATGGAAGAGTCAAGTGTGTCCCTTCCAACAATTTGACAATGATCATTTACAAACAAATGAAATCACTATTATGTGAATAATACCCTTTGATGTCTTTCATTTGTACTTCACAGCCACACGCAGGGTCCAAAGGTCCCCACGTGGCTCTCCAGGTGCTCACTGCAGACCTGTGGTGTCAAGGAATCCAGCTGTTTTTTGAAGGTTGACTCAGTGTCCTCTGGTTTGCTGGATCCTTCTATTGCTTTCATTGGCGTTCCTGTTGAGTCATTGACAAGGTTCAATGTCCAAGAGCATATCACTGGCAAACGTAGTTCAGTCTTTTTAGGGATAAAATCAGCAATTTCCAAACCGACACTTTCTCTTGCTCATGTAATGATTGGATGAGTTTCCCACCCTCATGGACACGTCATCTCTGTCCCAGGGTGTTCCTGAGAGTCGGAATTAGCTAGAATGCAATGGGTGTTGAGTTCTGGTTTGGACTGAGGCCTCCGATGTTGGCTCACCATTGATCCCTACTGATCCTGTACTAGAGGATCACAGATTCACATGTTATTTCATACATGAGAGCTGTTAAGAGCAGAGAGGGAATATTATTACAGCGAGAACTGTCGTAGGCTGCTCTCTAATCGACTATGATCAGTAGGCCAGGTGTTTAACACCCCTTGATGAATATGTTACTCTATTGAGATTTAGGAGACAGGTGTGTACAACCTCATGTCTGTACAGTAAATATGTCCCAAGGTTGGTTTAGACCCTTCAGCCCATTGAGCTGACTGGTTCTCTGAATTCTTTCTCCATCTCAATCCAACCTTGTCTCCCATGGGCCACTCATTACACCACAGACATACATGCCTGCCTGGAGAATTCTATTGAAAGTGAACATCTACTGAGCCTCAAGTTGAATCCCTTCTCTGCAAGGACACACAGGAGCCCTGTACACAGCAAATAATCTTATTTGAACAATTTAATGATCTAGATACACCGCACATAGAGGAGGGGACACTGAGAAAGATTAGGTTAGGGAGGGAACCTGTCTTCTCTGAGAAGAAGATGAGATGCAGAGGAACGCAGAGGGAGCTCTTCCTACTGGTGATTCTGATTCCACGAGGAAGCTGTAGCCTGTGACTGTCCATCCAGGTACCTTGTGAGGGGGAGAAAAACCAGGACAGGGTGTTGAGTCATGCTGATCTTAAAAGAGTCTCAAGAGTAGTCAGATGTCTAGAGTTGGGTATCTGTCAGGTAGAAGAGTTTGATACTTTCTCACTTGGAAATTAATAAAGTCTGTCTCTAAGACAGGTGAATGTCTAAATGGAATGATTCCAAGGCTGTGGAGATGGTGGAAGCAGGAATTTCATGATTCCAGAAGTCTTGGCCTTGGGAATGCACCTAACTCCCTGACCTAAAACATCATGACCTGAAAAACTATGTTTATATTTTGTTCTGTTTTTTTTTTTTAAGGGAAACAAAAAAGAAGAAGAGATCCTGGTAGTACTTGGATAAGTTGTCTTCTGGGAAATAAAGTGTCAGCCACTTGAACCAACTAGTCCCTCTGTAAGAGAGATGGGACACTTAGCTTATGTAAGCCGACAAAGAGAGGTTCTCAGGCATTTTTACGTATATTTTTTGGGGTCCGTAGGTTTGTAATAGAATTCAGAGCAACAAGTTATAGGCAGAAAGTGGTCGAGCTGGGGTTAGTCATTTTGAACTCAGTACAAGGATAAGGATTCACTCACACCAGCTGTATTGAGGTCAAAAAGAGACTGTCTGTTGCCCTGAAGATTTACCCTCTGGAAACCCGCCCTAGGGCTGCTGTGATATGTTCTGCAGACGGATCATTTTCTGGGGAAGGACTTCCTGCTTGACAAAGTAGAGGGTCAGAATAAAAGAGGACCGTCCACCAGAAAGACTGACAAAGTAGCTACAACAATGGGCTCAGACTTTAGAAAATGCAATCGTGAGGACAGTACAGAACTAGTCACTGTGTCCTTGTTCTGTGCACTGTGTCTCGGTGAGTAAGGGCCAACGTCACGGCCTCTATCCACAACAATAACACGATTCAGGATTGAATCGATGGCAGGGGGACCATCAATGAGGAAATGTTATCTGGGTGCATACTTTTGGAGAATCAAGAATCAAGCAGTTACTGAAGAAGGATTACCTAACCCCAGACCATAACCTCTGTCATCCAATGGGTGCTGATTCCTCCAGGAACCTACAGGCCAGACTGGAGCCTCCACTATGGGTCTCTGAGGCTGGAACTCTCTGTGGGAGCAGCAACCTCCCCCTCCTCCCATGGAGCAGGTCACGGTTGCCAAGTGCTAATCTTCTGCCTAGCAACCCGACCCTTACCCACCTCCCCACCTACAGCCCATGTGAAATCCCTGTGGGAGATCCTTACCTGGATGGGAAGGGCAGCAATGGACACTTACCCTCAAAATGTCTGTGTTATAGGAAGGGTTCCTGGCAACTTTGGAAAATTCTTAGGACAATTGTCTGAGAAAAAGAACAAAACAGACAAGAGGGAAAAGTCTGCACCCAACACTGATAACACTGAGGATTCTGTGTAAACACTGGAGCTCATAGCAAATGATTTACAAAGAGAGGATGTAAGTGAGATTGATGTGTTACTTGAAATTGTGCATACCTGCCAGGTCAATTAGAAACGCAGGGCAAAGTGTGGCTGAGTTACCTTGTTTGATGACATGGATTAGGTTTTCCTCAGGAATCTGCTCTTCTTTGAGAACATCCAAGAAGATGTCAAAGTCTTCCTGGGGCACAGAAGTGCTTCTTGCTGAAAATCGGCATATAAAGAGTGGGAAGTTTCCATGAGACATTGTGACTATACTGATGAGGCAGGCTTTCGGGGCTACAGTAAAACACCACCTTTGGCGTGTCCAATAATCCCTGGATCATGTAAATGTTTAAGGTGCTATGTCCATCTGGCTGCTGGGAGTAGGAATCGACCTCATGACAATGGCAGTGGGTCTGCTTTTGGTGGTTGTTGTGGATGTTGGCTCGGGACGCCTTGGGCTAATGGGTTGACTTTCTGCTGCTGAAAGGTCGTGCATTCTGGAACGTCCTAAGGGTCACAGTTCTCCCTGGCCCTCACGAGGGGACCTGGGGCTGCAGTTGACTCCATGGCAATTGGAATGCTTTTTGAATCAAAGGTGAGCAAATGGACAATCCACGTGGATGCCATCAGGACCGTTGGTGGTTCGGTGCTCCCAGAGGGGCCCTGGCACAGAGGCCTGGTGATCAACTTCCAAAACACCATCCTCTGAAAACCACCCTAAGGTCAGCGGAACTGGAACACACGGATTGATCTCCACGAGTTGGCAAGGAGGTTGGAAACTCAAGTGGGGTCCTTATGCATGAACGACCATGTGATATTGCACCCTGCCCGTTGTGACTAGAATCCCTGATCGGGGAGATGTTGATTCCTCCTTTCAGGGGTGGAGCTGATTCTTACCCAGAAGTTCTGCCGTTTTGGTAAATCCTCCAAATGTATCTACCCTATTGTCCAGTATTATGAAAACTTCTTTCAGGACATGGGTAAGTTTCACACCATTGTTGAATGGACCTGGGAAGAAAATAAATAATGAGCAAGGAATATACCTATATTGTTTCTGGCATTGCTAGGACTAAGCGCGCAAAGGGACAGTCTCTCTACAAGCCTAGGGGCATTCCCACCGTGTGTCACAGAGTTGTAATGAAGAATCAAAATCAACTTAGTGAAGCCGAACTACCACCACCACATTGAGGACGGGACTTGAAAAGACAGTGAAAAACATGAAATCGAAATCTCATGGACTTTTCCTCCGCCAACTTTTTAAAGCCACCTCATGTACATTTACTGATAAGCACTTCAGTGTCTGAGGAGCCAAGATGGTGATGCTAAGTGAGCTTTGTACTCTGAATGGCAAGGTTGGTGGTTCTAGCCACTCAGGCACTCATGAGAACAATGAGGCTGTCTGCTCTTAGAAAGATTTACAACGACTCTGACATCTTATACAGGGTCACTATGAGTCAGAGATGACTCAATGGCAGTAGGTTGGTTTCCTGTTGATGGGCTGATCTATAGATTAATAAACAGTGGCTGTTGAAGAATTCAGTGAGAGCTTATATAAGAGATAACAGTTACACAGAGGAGATAAAATTGATTTGTAAGGCAACCACTGGGGCACATACTTTCATTGTTCGCTTATTTCTATTCACAGAGCTGCTACTCAACTTTCATCAAAGATTTAGTCTGAGCCGTTGAAAATGCATAATGTTCTTCATGACCATTAAAACATTAAGCAAAAATAATCAAACAGACAGACAAAATGAGGGGAAGAAATCTCAACCAACACCTGATTTTTAATGATATCTGACTTGGAGAAAGGGTGATGGAGAATGACATAGATTCCACGTCGTATGGGAATCAACTTATACGTTAAATGATTGGCTGGGATTGCTTTAAAAATCTCTGCTCTTGACAAGATGGCCTTCGTATCGATACTCAAACTGGATCCATCAGACTGTAGTCCTTTAGGTTATTTTTAACGGGCACAGAACCTTGCTATCTACCCATGGCTGACAAGAAATATTCTAAGCATTTGTCTTTAGTTTCTCCTGGTTATATTCAAAGTTTCAAGGGGCTTTTAATGTAATATCATTTATCTCCTTGCGTAACAAATTAAAATGCTTGGAAAATTCAGGGGGTTCTACTTGGTTTTACCTCTGATGGTTAGCAGAAGCAAAATTTGTATCTCCAGATTCCATGTGAGAAAGTTTGGCCCTCAATTGCATCTCAACAAGCGCCTATCCCAGAGAACACTATGGTACTTACCAATATTAACAAATTCATCGCTTCCTTTTCTCGATACATATTCATAATGGGGAAGGCATCGTTCTTTAAAGCTAGAACAGAAAAAAATTGTCAATTGAATTGGTAAATGTAATAAAATCATTCAATACATAACTGGATGACTAGGATTTCATGTCTGGCCTTGCATGCATCAACAATGTCCACATAGCTCCCTTGTCTACAAAACAGCATGTGTACACTTTACTCGAGGCAGTTTCCAAAGACCTTCCATTTGGAATATAATGCAACTGGTGAAATGCAGTAAGACTGAGTGAAATCAAACAAGGTGCGACTCTGCGGGCCTGTTCATCATGTGACAACTGTAGAACCACGGAGTCACACCCTGATCACTGTCACCAGTGACTCCAAGGATGGGTGTTAGTCAGAAAGAGCACCACCTTCCTCTCTGGGCTACAGACACACTGATACGTTTTCAGTGCTTTCTTGCTTACAGGGGCACAGACATTTGTCACCACTGAAATGTGAACCTCAGAAGGACAATTCTTCTCATGGGAAGAAAATTGAATCTCGGTAAAGTTGCTTGAAAGCATGTGTCCACATGTACGGAGGAGTTAAAAACAGTAGGAAGCATACATTCTCAACATGATAAGGAAAATGATACCCTGTTCATTTTTTTCTAATTTAAACAAAAGAAAAGGCTGGCAACATGGTTATTCTACTGGAAGGTTCTATGACACTCGTCTAGATGTGGAACCATAGGCACCTTACCCATTGTCACAGCGCCTTTGTTCATGATGTTTTCAATGCTGGTTTCCTTTCATCATTCAAAATCTCTCTCTCTCTGTGTGTGTGTGTGTGTGTGTGCTTGTGCTTGCATGTGCGCGTGATTCACACAAAGAGGAAGAGATACAAAGAAAGATAAAGACAAAGATTTGCACTCAAATAAATATTTTAGGAGTTAATGTCAAATTGAAAACCTAGCTCGTTATATACCCCCAACACAGGTCCAAAATCTTTTCTCTTTAGATCTCTTTTCTATGTCAGATTTAAGAACTCGTTATTGTTTACTTACAGAATTTCAAAAACTGTCTGTTATTTGGTATTTGAATGCATCCTGTGCCCAAGAGTTCCCAGAAGGTGCATGATCAGAAGGAAGCACAGAATGTAGCCGACTGCCAACTTCCATTGGCACCTGTTGGTGGTCTGGAGATGCTGAGTTCAAACCATATCCACAGCAGAAAATCGTCTTCAGCGTTATCGCTTCCTCCTCCTTTCTGAGAACTCTGACCTTATGATGCCATCACCCTGCTTCCTGTATTCAGCACCCTGGAACCTCCACATTTCTTGACCACTGAAGTGTTAAAGTATTTCTTTTTAAAATACCTGAGTAATTCAGAACACAATCCTTTCCCCTCTTCTTGCTCCCTAACTTGAAAACTCATTTCCTCCTCCAAATGCATTCCACACCTGTGATATCCCAGGTATAATCCGCTCATTCTTACCAGACTGCCACAATCCCCAAACATCACTGCCCTCTCTGCCCCTCATCTTAACTTTCCTTTAGAAACCCCAACCATATTCCAACATCTGTTTCTGGATCTGAACGAGGATTCCAAAGGAGCCAAAAATAATTCTACTTCTTTCTTCCTGACTTGAGTTTTTACCAAAAGCGTGCAAAATACCAACCACATTATCAGTTACCCTTTGGGAAATGAAAGCGTTTCCACAGTGTGTTTATGTGATTTTACGTCAACATGGACATGTGACATCCAAGGTGGAATTCCTGCTGTGAAGCAGGTCACAGCCGGATGTTGCTTCCTTGGAGGTGTGGCTCTCTATTACTTTTTAATTTAATGCACGCACTGTAGCATTCCATATTCTACCATGTCAATCAGATTTGGACAGTTGCTCCCACGATCCATTTCCAAACACTCTTTCTCTACTTGGACTACAAGATTTCATCTTCCTTTCTCCTGACCACCACCAGTACTGTAAACCCCTCCTCCTAAAACCGAAATTCTACTTGCTGTCTCTCTACGTACACCAATCCTGGGTTTCATATACCAGACTTCGGCTCCTAAATCTGCACATCTAGAGACTGTTCAAAGCCCACCACCCAGAGCCCTGAGATTTCTCTGCAACCAAGGAAGGTGGATTCTCCCTTGGTAACCAGATTTCCGTGTTCATTTTCATTCCATGAAATGACTACTTACTTGATATAGAATCCTAATCTGATGAGTCCATATAGCGGGAAATGCACAACATCGCGGATGAAAACACTGGAATCTCCACCGTCCTTTGTCTTGTTTGGGTTGGTGGAGGCAATGTAGAGTGGTTTATAATTTTCTCTGATCTAAAAGTAACATATTCATGAGAAATATTGGCACGGGACTGTCTTTTTCTTGAACGTCTTCGACAAGAATGCCACACATTTGCATAAGAACAGTAAGTGCTTGTGTTTAATATAAAAAGCATTTAACAACAATAACACCAAACACAATGGCAAGATAGGAAATGTAAGTGAGAAATCCCTGCAGGATTTCTACTATTTCCACCTGACATCATCTACTATTTCCACCTGACATCCAGTGTGTATTTCTAGGGCAAGTACAGAGGGAGACAGGTAGAAATGCAGCATGCCATTGATGTTGTTTGTGGTTCCAACTCACATCCACTGTGTCATTTCATGTGAAGTACAGAGGGAGAAAGTAGAAACGCAGCATGTTGCTCATGGTGTCTGTTTCAGCACTCCATTCAAACCAGAGAGTTGCCGGACAGACTGCCCAGAAGAGACCCCACCAGAAAGTTCCAGTTACCTATTTCTGAAAAACCAGCCACGCAAAACCATATGGAGCATATTTCTGCCGAGCAAGGCATCAAGGTGTCCTGCATCAGCATTCTCTCGTGGGGCTTGGTCGTAGAAACTTATCATTACCCAATAAATCAAAAGACTGTGCTTTGGGGAGTTACAGGTTTAGACCCAGGTGCACACATTTGGAAACACCAATACAATCCCTCAAAGCTACATGCACGTGCACAAAAGAAGACCCCTCTGTGATGGGATTTCCTCATTACCACGGAGAGTTTTTCTTTAGGAAGAGTGTCCAGGGCAGCGCAGGTGGGGGCGAGTCCCAGCATCAGGAGTAGAGTCTTCATCTTGCTGTGTTGTTCACTTGCCTTCTGAAGAGCCAGTAGAAGGTAACCTGCTGTAGAGGTTCTGTATTCTTCCCTCCTATTATGCCTCCTGTGTTTCCATGTGACTCTATCGTGTGGTTCCCTAGAGAGTTTCCTAAAATAGCAATAGTAAACATCCTGGCTGGCAGTTCTTTAAGGACATTTAGACTTTGCAGTTCATTTTTTCCACTCTATTTCTCTAACAAAACAAAACAAAAACCATTTTAGCTCAAGATCTGTTCCCCCAGGTTTCTTGTGAAAGGGCAGCAATGTCTGTTCCGTGAATCCTGAGAGAGATCGAGTGATCGAAGTGCCGACTCTGAGGAGGAAAACCCTGGTCTTTGGGGTCACTTTTGCCTCAAAGCCAGTGAGGGACTTGCTGGTGGTCATCGTCTTGGCGTCCCTCTGTGGATCTGCAGTGTTGTCTGTGTGTCTGACCTCTGGTGGGAAGGAGATCCTGCACTTGTCACTGTCTTCTCTGTGTCTCCTCTGAGCCATTCATGCAGAACCAGAGATGTCTTCCCTGTGTAAAGCTCCTACAACATGGCTTCATATGGAGACATGAGTCCCTTGTGTTTCTTTGACTTCCAGACAAGAGTTAGTCAGCCACTTGGATAAGTTATTACATTTGGTCCCGTGACCATGGCCCACAATCCATTGTCATACAGATGTTGTTCGGGACCGTCAGTCGGTTCCGACCCACAGTGATTCTGTGCGTAAGAGAAGGCATCAGCACTGGCCCTGTGCCATTCACACGGCTAGTTCTTCATGTTAATCCAGAGTTGCAGGCACTGTATCAGTCCATCTTATGGATTCTCCACCTTCCTAATACAGCGACCCTTTGATACATTGTCTCGTGCTGGGGAACCCCCCCGCCCCCAACCCTAAAGTCATTTTCATTGCTACTCTATCCCTGTCATTTTGCACCTCTGATGAATCAGGCACGACCCCTGTGAAAGGGTCGTTTGACCCACAGAGGGCTCTTGGTCCACAGGCTCAGAACTGCTGCTCTAAGGAGCCAGGTTCCCTACTCCATGGGACTTCCTCAGTCTGCACTCACGCCTTCTGTGGTGTCTGTAGATTTACAGATGGTGAAAGAAACTGAGCTCCTGGATCAATACAGACCAGCATCCCTCCACCCCTCACTTACCCCCCAGAGGATGCACGCTAGAAACTGTAGGGGAGGTAGATGGTAGTGCGTATAAGGTATGCAAATAATGATAATTTATGATTTATCCAGGGCTGACAAGGGTGGTGTAAGGGAGGAGGCGACACCAAAATCTCAATAGAAAGTAAATGTCTATGTATGTACAAATGTGCTCGATAAAATTGATGTGTGGATTGTTGCCAGAGCTGTCAGATCCCATAGTAAAATGTTTAAAAATAAAATAAGTAAATGCAAGCATAAAATTAAACAAATGGAGCTCCCAGGTGTATTGTTCTTCTCTGACACTGCAGATAAGTGGTGAGCTTTGACCCCCAACAAATGCCCACTTGCAATCAAGTTATGGAGAAATGTCTGTCTGTCTGTCTGTCCTCAAATGGATGACCTCTTTGAGCCACGTTTGTATCAGGCTGAAGAGTGAATTGACAGAGGAGAAAGGAGAGAGGAGGTGAGGTGTCTAAACCATCATGGGGAGCCATTCTATTGTTCAGGGGTGTGGTTTAGTGATCAGGTGTCTGCCTGCAAATCCCTTAGAAGCACCGTCTTCATGATCACGTGCAGGACATGAGAGAAGAGCAGTGTATGACCCCTCAGAGTGTCGTAAGTAACCATCCTGCTGTCATGCCACCCTCGCTCGAGGAACCCAGAAATGGTGTGGGAGAATGGATAATCCTCTACTGTGGGTTCAACACCAATCAATGATGTGAGTCTCTGAGACAGGAACTGAAGCCAAAAAACCTCAAAACTCGGAAATAGATGTATGTGCCTATATCTATAGGTTTAATATTATGGTGGCGGAAGGATATTGGGCCTCTACTCAAGTACTCCCTCAATGCAAGAATACTGTCCTCTATTAAATTGGCATTCTATGATGCTCACCCTCCCGACAGAACTGCTGTAGCCAAAGCAGGTGAACAAGCGGCTGTGAAATGCTGTTTCCTGCTCCGGAAAATGCCAGAGGAATTGTTGTGTTGCTGAACACAGCTGGCCAGGGCAGCGTTATGGGGAGAACTCAAGTGTGTGAGTGGTTGTCTCGTTTCAAAGGTGAGATGTTGATGGATGACAAACTTCCTTCTGGACATCCTCCAGCCTGCCGCATGGATGAAAATGTCGAATCGTAGTACATTTCGAGTTCGTTCTACCAGGTCAGAGTGTTCATAAAACTTTCCATTTAGAAGTTCTGAAAAGATGGTGTAATAACGTGTGACAACAAAGACCTGATTTGTGGCAACCGCTGGAGGGATTGGTTTTGCCACCTTGACAGGATGGCTCATTGTGTCAGTCTGACTCACCGGACCTCACTCCTTGAGAGTTTTTATTGTTTGTTTTTGCGAATGAAAACGGACATGAAAGGATAGCGATTTGGAGATGTAGAAAAGGTGACGGAAATAACAAGGAGGTGCTGTTCACCACACACACAGATGAGTTTGAACAAGGTTTCCAAGTATGGAATCACAGATTTGAGAAATATAGTAAGTGTCATAATTCAGAGGATGTTGAAGGTGATTAGATTGTTTTGTAAAAAGAAAAATTAAATGTTTTGGGGGTAGGGATTACCCCCTCATAGGTTGCAAACAGGAAGGATTGGGAATTGGAAAATACAGCGTTGGTGACAGAAATGAGACCGGAGGTGACATGATGGAAATTTGTGATTTCCTCACACAAAAGCTTTTTCAACAATGTAGCCAGTGGTTGTACATTTGGAACTCAAAAGATGGAAGACAACAGGCGTCAAATTTTGTGTGGAGAGACTGTTGAGAAACTCCATCTCATCAGCCAACAAGGGCATGGGCCAAAGGTGGATCACGCCTTTAATGAATCATCAGCATGTGGAGGGTGAAGCTGAAAAAAAAAATGCAAGAGAGCGCCCCCTAAAGTACCTTGAATTTATCCCACTAGAATTTAGAGGCCACTTATAGAATAGATTTGCTGCATTGAACGCTAATGACGGAAGACAAGGCAGACAGGAATGATATCAAGGACAGTATAAGAAAGTTCTTGGAAATGTCCAATTATTTTTTCTGTGTTTTTTTCGTGCAGAATTTTCGAAGCCCTGTTGTACTTGAAGAAAGCTAAAGGTCCTTAAAAGGGGGGGAAGGGGAGGGAGAAGAGAACAACATGGATGTCAGCGGAGATGCTGACGCTTTCTTCTACATGTTTAAATGCTACACGTGGAATCCAGGAACAGGCATGGGAAAAGCGATACCAAAAGGGTAGGGGGAAGGCGGGGAGGGGAGGAAGAGGGAACCAATCAGATTGATCAACACATAACAACACACACATACCCTCTAGGGGAGAGAACAACAGAAACCATGGGGGAAGGGAGACAGGTCATGGTGAGACATGAAAATAATAAGAATTTATCATGTATCAAGGGGCCACGAGGGTGGGGATGAGGGAGGGGGAAAAGAGCAGTTGCTTCTGAGTGCTCAATAGAAAGTAAATGTCTAGAAAAGAAGGCTGGCAGCCTATGTACACATATGCCTGATACAATTGATGTGTGGATTATAATCAGAGCTGTGTGAGCCCTCAATAAAGTGATCTTTTCATAAAATATAAAAGCTAAAGCAACTTGAATGCATGCACAGTGAAGTTCAAAGAACAGCTGGAGAAAATGTAAAATATTGTAACAAAACATGCCCGTACCCGGAATTAGGAGACAAAGGGAGAAAAATGTTCTCTGTGTCCCGCAAAGTAAGAGCTTAAGGGGTCAATTGGCTAAAGTTACACGTTTTAAAGATCCCGGGGAGCCTCCTTGGCATTGTGAGGGTTCAGAAAGTTATTTCAGAATCACAGAGAGAACCTGTGACAGCCAAGAAAGAAGAACTGTCACAGGAACCCCTGTGAGACCCCTCACTCTGAAGGGAGGCGACCGAGGTCAAGGCACAAAGACCATGAGACAGAGCAGAGGAGCAGCCATGACATTGGGAGGAACAGGCTTCCCAGAACCAAGCAAAGCTGAGGGACCGCACTGCCAAGAAGCTGAGGAGCAGTGCGAGGCGTGCTCTCCAGAGTGGCCGAGGAGGGGCATTGCAGACAAAAGAACTTTGGAATTGTTAGGGTTTTGTAACCTACTAGCTCCCCTCATAAATCCCCAGAGTCAGAAAGAAAACCGCAAGGGTTCCCATGCACCTGATTCTTCATCCTAGACACCCCACAGGGTGGAGGAGAATTGCTCCGTAACACATCCGATGTTGTCATCCTAGTGGACACGGATGGTCACATGCATGTTTTGGATTCCTAGTGTGAGTTGGGATGGCCACATCCTGAAAGTTTATTGTGTCCACCTGGCTTATGAACACATGGGAGTAATTGAAGAGCCTAGATAAATGGCTAGGTGAGCCTTGCCTTTCTAGTTCTCAGGTCTCTTGCTCTCTGATGATCAGACCAGGGTGCAGCTGCCTCAGCCAGTTCCCTCCTTCACCTGGCAAGACTCACTTCCTGCAAGACATCCCTGAGGAGAAGCTGCATGGAACTACCCTGACGGAGCTCTGGGTGCTGGAGCAGCCGTGTGGAGACCCCTGCCAGCGATGAGATGCTCACACACTCACTCACTCGGCTTTCCTCCTGCAGTCGGCTTCATTGTGTGTGTTTTGTGAGATTAAGGAGGACTTTGTGGATTGGTGTTGGACATATGGGCTAGTGTTGGACCTATGAGCTTGGACAGCAGTAAGTTGGGAGGCTTTCTTAATGTGAAATTCCCCTTTATATAAAACTCATTATACATACGAGTTCCTGTGGATTTGTTTCTGTTATGTACCCAGGCTAACATGTTAACCTAGCTCAGCTGCTGACTGAAAGCTTGGAAGTTCAAGTCTCGCTTGAAGAAGAAAGGGCTAGTGACCCATCATCCTCCAGATCATCAGGGGAAACCCTTCAGATCCCAAGGCTTCCCCGAGGCACTTTGGCTGGACTTCATGAATCAACTGCACCATTAACTGGGATATGGAGAGGAGCATGTTTAAGAAAAGAGCAGAGAGCTCTTCGCTCAACCAGTAAACGTGTTCTGGTCCGGCCAGATTTGTGAGATAGTATTGGGGTCACAATATTGTGGTGGGGTGGAAGGATGAAAGAACTAGAGCAGCGGTTCCTAACCTGTTGGTAGCAACCCCTTTGGGGGGTCAAATGGCCCTTTCACAGGAGTCGCCTGATTCATAACAGTAGCAAAATGACAGAGATGAAGTAGCAACGAAGGTAATTTGATGGTTGGGCGGTCACGACCATATGAGAAAATGTACGAAAGGGTCGCGGCATGAGGAAGGTGGAGAACGACTGAACTAGAGGAAAATTAAGTGTTTCCTCGAGGCTACACTGCACCCTGCGTGGTTTGTCCCTTGTGGCCCTTCTGACCTTGGGTGCCCAATTGACATTCCTGGCAGTTTTGAGGAAGAATGAAGTAAATTCTAACACTATGCATAAAAGTTTGCTTTCCATAAAGCTCCAGACAACCTGAAACAGTAAGGATATCTTTTCCATCTACCGCGTGGGGCGCCATCTAGCCAGCTGTGTGCACAGGATCAGGGCAACATTGCCTAGTGCAGTGAGATCATCGAAGCCCCTTATTATGTATGGCCCCATCGCTGTAGCCTCAAAAATACCTCACTGTGTGAAGGGATGATCTATTTTTCACCGACCCTCTACATTGCCAAACAGGCTATCCCCCTCTTACCAAACCAAACTCACTGCCACTCAGCCAATTCTGACTCCTGGCTCATTTCCCAGAAGAGGATGTGCACAACACGTGACATCAAGTCTCACCAACAACACGTCTGAGGAGCACACTGGCCATGGTATCGATTCTGACTCATGCAGAGCCTCTGGACAGGAGTGCATCTGGCCCTGTGGGTTTCTGAGGCTGTAAATCTTTTCTGGGGCACATGGCCTCGACCTTCTCCAGTGGACAAGCTAGTGGGTTATGGCCGGCAGCCGAATGTGGTGCTCAGTGCATCACCATGACTCCTTGACGGGAGTCCCTGACGTAGTTCGTATTCCTTGCCTACATCGTAATTGAGAGGCATCCTCTCTGGGTTTCCATAGTCATTGCTCAGCCTTCACACACATGTGAATCCCATGAACAGACCGTGTACTTGGGTCAGGTGCCCCATTGTCCTCACAGGGTCATAGTAGCTCCATCCCACGTTCCAGCAGTCTTGTGCACCTGATCTCTCTCTTGTCCGCTTCTGTCCAGTTGCTCTTCCTGGAAGGTGGCAGGAGCTCATTTATAGGGATGAGCTTGGGGTTTTCAGCAGCTACACCCTACGGAGTGGACAGCTGCATCCACCTGCACATTCTGTCTTTACTCTGGAAGCTGTCCCCTTGAACCTCCCAGCGCTTCAGTTGCCAGTGACAGCCTCCAGCAGCCCTGCAGTGAACAAGCCACCCCAGCACAGGAACCAGACAGACACAGTGGCTACCACAATGGGCTCACGTTGAGGAACGATGGTGAGGATGGCTCAGGACCTGACAGGGTACCTTTCCGTGGTGCACAGGGCGGCTAAGCATTGGAAGCTACCCGATGGCCTGGGACAACAGATTTCAGGTCCTTGGCTGGTAACCAGAGGTTGTAGGTTCATGTCTACTTAGATACCCCTTCAGAGCGATACCTGACGCTTGACCTCTGACAACCCAGAAAGTTGGAAACTGCAGGAAGTGCCATTGAAAGCCTGTCAGTCAGGGGACACTGTAGGTTGCACTCACTCCAAGGTCTCCTGCACTCTTGACCAAGCTGGAAGGGATGCCTGTGTCTCCAGTGGTGCTCAGACACCACTGGAGACACAGGCATCCCTTCCAGCTTACGGGGGTGGTGACGAGTGAGACCCAGCCCTCATACCGGAGTCTAAAGGTTTCTGAGCAAGGCCAGTGAGATGGGGACGGTCCAGTGACGCAGGAGGGGTCACCCTACATCACAGCAGGAGACTAGAAATGGGTCGTTGCTTATCAAGAGGTCTAACATACCGACTTCTGACTTTCACATATTATGGAGAGAACATTTTCCAGTTTTTCCATCACGATAAACAAAAGAAACAACTAACTTGGGGGAAAAAAGGGTGCGGGAAAGATGGAACTGATAGATCATGGACTGTATCACAGGAATGTTTTGAAACTCGTTCACACCACCCGTGGAAAATACTTATCAGAAACACAAGCACACATGTACTCAGAGACACTCTGAAATTAGAGACCGAGAACAAGCACAGAGTCCTGAGACAGGAACACAAGAGCAAGCACCTAAAACCCAAGGCCCACAGTGTCGAAGAACAAGGGACTTCTGTGTCTGGAGCTGCCCTCAGTACTCTTGCTAGGTTGTCACAGTCCAACCTGCGTGTTTCCTTGTTTGTCCTGAATGCTTCCAGAAGTGCTTCTGGACACTAGAAAAGGTCACAGAAAGTCAAAGGAATTGGGTAATCCTCTTTTTCACAGTCCCCACCTGCCTCATATGAAAGCACAACTGAGAAAACATCCGTGGGTCTTCACGCAGATGATCATAACTCACGGCAAGTCTGCAAGACAGAGTGCTGTATCCCTGGAGGCATCCAGGATGCCACCGTGATGGGAGTTGCTGCCTAATCAATACATTGGTTACAAACTGGACGGAAATTACCCAGATATGGGACCTGGTGTTGGATGGAATGAGTAGGGACGTTGTCAGGTGGTAAAGCACAATCTTCTTAGTTGTGACCTACAGGAGACTTTTCCAGGGTGATAGGCATAGCTGGACAATTGCTGGGCATACTGTCCAGATAGCAATGTGTGTTGGACAGGGTTCTCTAGAAAGACAAACCAGATTGCTAGTAATTACATATATAAATATATTTATAAAGATATATAATTCAAGAAATGAACCGTTAAATTATATACAGATAGATAATACAAGAAATTAACAGTTAAAGTATAAAGCAGTGAGACACTAGCAGTCCTTTAAGGCTTGAGAGCTGCCAGTTGCCAGTCCCCTTCTGTAGAGAGAGCTGGGCTATATATATCCAGGCAGCAAACAGCAAGGCAGGTCCCCAACTGTCATCAACTGTCGGTCCCCAGCTCCAAAGATGAACATTCCAATCGTGTGGGCTTAAAGGGACCTCAACTTAAAGCGACAGTCCACAGGCTAGACATCCACCAGTAGTGTTCCCCTTTAAACTGAGGCACATAACAACCAAGGTGAGGCTCACCGAGCCAGTTATCCCTCTGCCCTTCAGTAAATCCTACTTGTGTTTATGGGCTGGCACAATAAACTATCTCACAATGCAAGGATTAGAGGTTCAGCTCCACCCAGGATCCATCAGAAAAATTCCAGGAGATGCAACCCCTGAAGAAGCCGCCATTGGAACACAGTTCCGTTGTGGCTACCATGTCTTCCTCAACTCCATGGCCACCGGTTCAGTTTGATTGTTGGAGGTCCGGATGATTATCTAGCCCACTGTCTGAGAGCGGAGAGGGTTGATTCCACCCTGAAGAAGAAAGGCCTGTCCATCTACTTGCCCCCAAGTCAGCAACTGATAACTCTGCAGAGCACAGTCCTAAGGGACACATTGTGAGTCGGGGAGAACTCTTGGGTTGAGTCATCTTGATAGTGACTGAAATATAGACAGGTCTGTGGTAAAGAGAGCTGAGGAGGAAACAAAAACCCAGCTGAGGGGAAAGCAAAGACACCAGAAAGTATGGAAGGCAATGATATGGATCTCGCAGCTGTGGAAGAAAGGTGGAGACCCTGGGTTTCTGCCAAGCCTTCCTCAAAGGTCATGTCCAGACACAGAGGACAGTCGCTGGGATCCTGGTGTGTGCTTGGGACACGTTACAGCTGGGGACACCACATATACTTCATGCATCTAACTGGGATTCACTAAGAGCAGACCTCTCCTTCCTCGAACAACACAACTTTAAGGGTGCCTGCTGGGTAAGACCTTAAGAAACACAATAAATGTGCATGGAAATATGGAGGTGAAACACCCGGGTGAAGCTGTCTTGCTGTGTCTGCCTCCTGGATGTAACCATGTGTCCTGAGAGAACAAGGACTTCGTTTGCTTTTGTTGTGCTTCATCTTGTTTTGACCTTCCGAAACATGCAGTGCTGGGGTGGGGCAATGATAAGCTTTTTCTGATGTGTGGGAGGTAGAATTTAGACCAGAATAATAATAAGAATAAAAAGCTAGATGCTCATAAGCAACAGACATTGTAGTGCCATGAAGATTTTGTCCCCATCTTTTGCGGTTACATGTTGTTCAGTTGGCTCCATCTCACCAAGACCCAATGGACAATGGAGAGAAACCCGACGCGCCCAGCACTTGCTTACAAGACAGTTGGAGCCTGTCTCTGTGTCCCTGACGATAATGCGTTGTGTCCGGGGCCTCTGCTTCACCAAGCATGCGATCGATCCCTCTCTGATTCTAACTTTAACTCTGTCTCTGACTGTAACTCTAACTCACTGCCATCGAGTCCACTCAGACTCACGGCGATCTCAAACACAGGCCCGAACTGCCGCTGTGCAGATCTGAGAGAGCTAACTTCATGGGAGAAGATAGCCCCATTTTTCTCCCCAGGACCCCTGGTGGTTTCAAACTGCTGACCGTGCGTATTGCAGATGCACTCGTAACCACTGCACCAACAGAGGACCTTCTAGTCTTGTCCAGGGACTGGTTTCTCCAAACAGCATATCCAATGTGCAGAAGCTGATGTCTCAGCACCCTCGAGTCTAAGGTACACAATGAAACATCTTCGTACAATAGAGTTTGATTCATTTTTATCACAGTTCTTCAAATGTTTTCTAAAGCAAACTCACTGGGCACGGGGTCCATTCTCACTCATGAGAGCCTCGGGACAGGAGTCCAACTGGCCCTGTGGGTTTCTGAGTCGGTAAATCTTTATAGCAGCACACAGCCTCATCTCACTCCAGTGGAGGGGCTGGAGGGTTGTGGCTGGCAGCCCAGTGTGGTGCTCACCGCATCACCATGACGCCTTGTCGGGAGTCCCTGGTGTAGTTCCTATTCCTTGCCTTCATCGTAATTCAAAGTCATCCGCTCCGAGTTTCTGTCGTCATTGCTCAGCCTTCAAACACATGTGAATTCCGCAAACAGACCATGCACTTAGGTCAGGGCCCTGTTGCCCTCACAGGGCCAGCGTAGCTCTGTGCCACGTCCAGGTCTGGGACAGCTGGCTTGTTTTCATTATCGACTTCTACTGGCATGTTGTTGTTGTGGATGTGAAGTCATCCAGTGAGTTCCAATCCATAGCCACCTTGTGCACAACAGAACGAAACACTGCCTGGCCCTGCTCCATCCTCACCCTCCTGCTATTGCCTGCGCCCATCGTTGAAGCAATGGTGTCACTCCATCTCCATGAGGCCCTTCCTTCTCTTCAGCATCCCTCCACGGCACCAAGGAAGATGGTCTTCTGGAGGCACTGTGTTGTCCTGACAATACCTCCAAAGGATTTAAGGTGACGTCTTGGCGTCCTGGCCCCTCAAGAGCAGTTTCATCCTGCTTCTGAGACAGATTGCTTTCTTCGTGCAATCCCAATCATCTTGTCCACCATCACCATCCAGATGCATCACCAGTACTTCTGTGGCCTTTTCCATCATTCACATTTCATATGCATCTGAGCCCACTGGAAATACCGTGGTTTGAGTGAGGCACAACTTAGCCCTCAAAGTACCTGCATTGCTTTTCAATAATCTGTGTGGTCTTGTGTAGATTTACTTAGTGTAACTCGTCTTTTGAGCCCATGACTGCTACTTCCTGGAGCCTTGATGGTGGCCCCAAGAAAGACAAAGTCATCAACAACCTCGACATTGTCTCCATTTATCTTAACTTTACCTTGCAGTCCAGTTGTGAGGGTTTGGGTTTTCTTCATGCTGAATTGTCATCCACACGGAAGGCTGAAATCCTTGATTGTCATCAGCAAGTGCTTCAAGTTCTCCTCACTTTCAGGAAGTAGGGTGGTGTCATCTGCATATTGCAGGTTGTCAACAAGCCTTGCTCCAATCTGGATGCCACAGTCTTCTTCATAGAAGCCATTTTCTGATGACTCGCTCAGCAAACACACTGAACCAGTAGTGGGAAAGCATGTACCTCTGCTGCACTTGTCTTGATTTTAAACCATGCAGTGTGTCCTTGCTCTGTCTGCACAACTGCCTCCAGATCCATATGCAGCTCTGTGGGAGCACGATGGAATGTTGTGGAATCCTCATTCTTCTCACACCTGTTGATATTTTGTGATGGTCCCCATGGTCCAGTGCCTTTGCAAAGTCAACAAAACACAAGCAGAGTCGTTTCTGATCCTCCAGCGTTGAGTTAAGATTGATGTGGCATCAACCCTGATATCTCTTGTTCACTTTGATTTTTGAATTCAGCCTGAACCTCTGGCAACGAACGCCCTGTCAATTGGCTGCTGCAACCGATGTTTGCACCTCATCGGCAAAGTGTACCTTGCATGTGATGTCAGTGCTATTGTTCGCTAGTTTGGGCAGGTTTGGGGTCACTCTTCTTTGGAAAGAACACAAATGTGGGTCCCTGCAGTTTTTTGTCCAAGTATTTGTCTTCCAAATGTCCTGACAATAGGTGAGAGGGTGTCCCATCAATTCCTGGTGTTTTCATTATTCTTTTTTTTCTAGGTACAGTGTACTTTATTGATGGTGCATAACAAGGTCGGGCTCTCTAAGCCCCTCCCCTTCCTTCAGGGGTTTCCGATGTTATATTCTCAGTATGTTAAGGGATTGAATTAGAGGCAAAGACTCCCCAGCAACTGAGAGCCTCTCTTCCTCTAGTGCTGTTGCTGGGGCTGCTGGTCCAGGGGGCTCTCGCTCCTTGGAGGCCATGTGGACCATGAGGCCCACCACCCTGTTGCTATAGTCAAATTCATTGTCATCCCAGGAAATGAGCTTGACAAAGTGGTGGTTGAGGGCAACGCCAGCCCCAGCATCAAAGGTGGAAGAGTGGGTGTCACTGTTGAAGTCACAGGAGACCACCTGGTCCTCGGTGTACCCCAGTATGCCCTTTAGGGGACCATCGGACGCCTGCTTCACCACCTTCTTGATGTCATCGTACTTGGCAGCTTTCTCCAGACGGCAGGTGAGATCCACGACGGACACATTGGGGGTGGGGACACGGAAGGCCATGCCAGTCAGTTTCCCATTCAGCTCCGGGATAACCTTGCCCACCGCCTTGGCAGCGTCAGTAGATGCAGGGATGATGTTCTGGGCAGCCCCACGGCCATCGCGCCAGAGATTCCCAGAGGGGCCGTCCACAGTCTTTTGGGTGGCAGTGATGGTGTGGGCTGTGGTCATGAGTCCTTCCACGATACCAACATTGTCCTGGATGACCTTGGCCAGGGGGGCTGAGTAGTTGGTGGATTGTCCTGGATGACCTTGGCCAGGGGGGCTAAGCAGTTGGTGGTGCAGGAGGCATTGCTGACAATCTTGAGGGGGTTGTCGTACTTCTCATGATTCAACGCCCATCACAAACATGGGGGCATCGACAGAAGGGGCAGAGATGATCACCCTTTTGGCACCGCCCTTCAGGTGAGCCCCGGCCTTCTCCATGGTGGTGAAGACACCCGTGGACTCCACCACATACTCGGCACCGGCCTCGCCCCACTTGATTTTGGCGGCATCTCGCTCCTGGAAGTTGGAGACGGCCTTCCCATTGACGACAAGCTTCCCATTCTCAGCCTTGACGGTGCCGTTGAGCTAGCCGTGGGTGGAATCATACTGGAACATGGAGACCATGTAGTTCAGGTCAATGAAGGGGTCATTGATGGCAACAATCTCCACTTTGCCAGAAGTGAAGAAGCCCTGGTGACCAGGCGCCCAATGCGGCGAATCCGTTCACTCCGACCTTCACCATCGGGTCTCGGGGATGCGGCTGGGATTGCACAGGAACGGGAGAGGCGGCTATCTGTCGCACGAGGAAGAGCAGAGAGCCTGATTATTCTTTCAGTGCAGTTTGAACCTCTTCCTCCAGCACCATTCGCTCTTGCTCCCATACAATCCCCTGAAAAGGTGGACTGAGGACGGGTTCTTTACGGTATAGAACCGTGTATTCTTTCCATCTGCTTTTGCTCTTGTTGTTGCTGCTGGTGGTGGTGGTGGTAGCGTCGTGTGTTTCTTTCTCAACAGCCAAAATATGATAGGAGGGTAGTTTTAGGGATCTACTTCAGGTTCTTGGGTGCATGTCTAGAGATTGTGTGTTCAAGTCCACCCACGTAGCCATTCATAATGAGGCCAGACACATTACCTCTGTAAAACCAGAATTTTGAAAACTGAGAAGTTCCAGTGAAATCCTGACACAGTGAGTGTCTGTACTGTGAGTCATGTTCAAGTCTAAGACATCTTCCATGTTTCGCCAGTAGTTTAGCTGATAGTCCAAGTGAGGTCTTTCCACTTTGGGAAGCATGGAGCAGCTCGCTTCATTCTAGGGAATGCGCTGATGCACCCAACCTCAGTCAACGAGAAAACACAGGACGACCAGGAAAGTATATCTATTTTGGGAAAGTATGGTCACAATACTCCTTTGAAGCCCAGAGAGTAAAACTTGGTCTCATGTTACGTCAGCCATGTTCTCAGGGGGAGCCAGTCCCTACAGAAGGACATAGTTCCGGGTAAGATTTAGGGTCATTTAAAAAAAGGAAGATGCTGCAGCAGATGGAGGAACTCTGACTGTAACAATGGAACCAAACATAACCAGGCTGGTGAGGGTGGCCCGTGAGTCTTTTTGACACGTGGTTTCAATTGTGTCCTCTTCCTACTGTCGCCCGAAAAGTCAATTTTCCATTTCCACTCAACCTTCTCTAATCTCTGAAGATTAGTCTCATGAATGCAACTCCCCAAGGCAAAGGAAGGACTCGCCTGCCAAGTCGGATATGATACTCAGACTTTCTATTAGGCATGGCGTTTTGACTGAAGACAATCAGTTCCTTGCATCAGAAATGATATAAAGGTCCGGTCATGTTCAGGTGTCTTACCTGCCATCTGACCTAAAGGCCTGTCACGAAGGGACCAACGATCACCTGCAACATGAAAACCCTTCTCTTGACACTGGTCCTTGGTCTGGTTTGTGCCGAATCAGAACCTCAGTTGGAGACTTAGGTGTCACCTGAGGTATAAGGTGGAAGTTGAAAAGGAGTGTGTGTGTGTGTGTGTGTGTGTGTGTGTGTGTGTGTGTGAATGTTGGTCTAGTTGAGTTTGTATCAGAGTCTATATGCGGTTTGGTCAACCCATCAGTGTGTCCCTAAAGCCATGCTGCTGTCTGACAGCTCTTCATGATTCCCCACTCTGCTTGTGTCAGGGAGAAAGAGAGGCTGTCTGCTCCCATGAAGATGGAGCGTCTCAGGTCCTATAATGGGTTGTCGAGAGTCAGCACTCCTCCTTGTCAGTGGGTTGAGTTGTGGGTTTGTCTCACAGTGAAGAGACTCAGCGACTCCCGTGTGATTGTCAGGCTTCTGAGCCAACTCCATGACAATGGCTTTGCTTCTGCTTTCTTTGGATTTTATTTCCTTAGTTTGGGGTGGTGCTGTTGTTGCTCTCTCAAGAGGCACTCTGAGCTCTGGTTCATGGCTGCATTGTGGGCCTGGGTTAATTTTGGTTTTGTGCACAAGATCAGACCCGTTCCTTGTTTTCCTTCTGAAATGGGCGAAGAAGAGGTGTAACATTTCTCATGAAAACCTTGCAGATTACAGGGTCGTGGTTCACTGCATATGCAGCAGCGACTAACAAGGAGAAGACCCAGGTGGGCGGACCACTGCTGGGATACCTCCGTAACCCCACTGTTTTTGAAGACGGCAACGCAGTATCCTTTGATTTTTATAACAAGTAAGTAAAATCAAACTAAATTGACCCAATAAAAATGCAAGCAAATAACCCACATCTGATCTCAGGTATGCAAATGAGAAGATGGAAAAGACCACGGGTTGTCTCTTTGTTAGTCTTGAACATTACATCTTTGTTCCTCAGCATGTTGAAGGGTTCTTGTTCAGCAGTTGATCCAGTGCAGCACATCATTTCATGTCTTGGCTGATTCCATGCACACCGAGATCAGAGCAAGAGGAAATCATCCATCTCTCTGGACGCTTCGCTTCAGCCAAGAGGTTAACCTCTAGTGGTGCGCTGGTGAAGATTGGGGTTTTCTGTACCTTGACTTCTTCTGCATCTTGAATCCTTACTGGAGGTACCAGTCTTTGATCTTCCAGTGCTCCAAGTCCTCTTTGTTTCAGCAAGCCAGGTTGCATTACCTGAGTATTGTGGGTTCTCTTCGAACCTTCGTCTAGTCCCGGTGACATGTTCTCCTTCATATAGTCCAGGTTTTGGATTATGTCCTTAGCGTGCAGATTGAATGAGTAGGCTAAAAGGCTACAACAGTGACACACACTTTTCCTGGTTTTATTTTAATTTTTAAAATATTGCTCAAGACTAAGAAAATGAGAAGATACAGACACAGTATCCAGCGGAGTGCAGCCATGAGGATGAGTTCAAGAGTCACAGTTGGGAAGTTGCACAGATAGAGTAGGGAACAAATTCCTGGTGGGTGGCAAATCAATACATCACAGTTAAGAGTGGAAAGTGTAGAAGCAGGTACAGGTCCGCCGGGGGTGGGACCAGCGGGAGGTACATTACACTTGAGAGTGATGGGACCTGACTCATGACCATGTGACCCCATGCACTGCATTCAGTGTCCTACCCTCCATGAAGGATGCACTCAGCAAGGGCTAAGAAACACGTCCCCTCACTACACCCATTCCAGATTTTACACCTGTCAGTATCACCTTGTTCTGCCTGAAGGGCTGCCTGTTGGTGGACGTACAGTTCTGCACGAGCACAATACAGTGCTCTGGAATTCCCATTCTTTGCAAAGATGTTCATAGTCTGTTATGATGCACCGAGTTGAATTGCTTTGCATCATCAGTGAAACAGAAATAAGCATCTTCCTGGTATTCTCTCGTGTTAACCTGATATCAGTGATGATGGCACTCCTGACATATTCTCTGAATCTGGCTGGAATTTTTGGTAGCCCCCTGTTGATGCCATGCTTGTAATCGCTTTTAAATTGTCTTGCAAACAAAAACAAAACACACACACACACACCTTACTTGCAGGTGACGTTAAACATGTTGGTCGTTAACGCCCACATTGTGCTGAGTCCCATTTCTTTGACATCCCTCCACATGTACTTCTCTTTCAGTCAGGTGAGCAGGGGTTGACCTGGGTCCATCTCTGTGCCTTAACCCTCCAAGCAAATATCCCCGGCAGTCTTGTTTAAAATCAGATCGCTCTGTTTCGTTTCACTGATGAAGAATTCCTGCTTTGAACTGGGCTCCTCTTGAAGAACTGCCTCTATGGAATCAAACTGGACAGAGAAGTTGGGTGGGTTTTCCTCGGAAACTTAGGGGGCACTGGCTTTATGGTCATGAGAACAAGCAACATGGAACAGGTAGGGAAGAATGCTTACACAACTCCAAGGATGCCCCCCACAGTGTCTCCAGACCATATGCACAGGAATAATTCAACCGCTGTGGCTTCTTTTCTCTCTATTCTCACAAAATAAATCGTTTAAAAATGATATATTTTAAGATCACAGGGGAATATGTTGAGAAGAATATGATCCATAAAGAATAATTTTTTGTTTTGTTTGTTCTTCAGGTTTGAAGGCAAATGCCAGAAGACCACATTAACTGGGTTAAGAGCAGTACATGGTGTTTTTCAAGGCGACTATGAGTACCTTGGCCCGAGAGGTCTGGAATTCTCGAGAGCCCCAGCTACTTATTGCAAATGCCCTGAGAAGAACCTTCCTTCCTTTGAGCTCAGTGTCAGGTCAATGGTCACCAACTCAGCTCTATACACCGGTTCTGATTGAGGAAACCCTCGCTCCTGGAGCTTCCGTGCATTTCAGAGTAGAGCCGCACACGTGGAGCTTCCAAAGCCTGGTGTTCATTTTATTTCTCCTCTTTGTGGATTACAATGCCTTCCTTCTGCAGGGTCCTGCTTAGACTTGAACCCCAATCTTCAGGTAGCAGTGCTCATCCACTGCACCATGGAATCACTCTAATGCATGGAAGCAAACCTGTTTAACGTTTGCAGCTAAAAAAGGCACTTAAGCCCACCCCCAGTGTGTGCTAATTTCCATGGTGAAAATAATCACCGTGACCCATTGCAAGCTCCCAGTCTGATGCCAATCCACAGTGAGTTGAGAACAGATGACAGGAAGCCACCATTACGCATCCTGGGCAGCTTAGAGAGCCAATAGATTTAACGGCCCCCAAAGCACAGATGAACAGATCAGGGTCAGGAGGAGTAAGACAGGTAGGCAGTGGTGAGTTGGGGTGTTTACTGTCTTCAATGTTGTAGACTTTGCTCAGCTGTAAAGGTCTACCACCTACGTGTCAGTGTGCCCCACTTGCATGGCTTGCCCGTTGCTGTCATGCTGGAAGATTTGCCACCGAGATTTCAAATACCAGCAGGGTCATCCGTGGTGGACTGGTTTCAGAGGAGTTTCCAGGTGAAGGCAGAGCAGAAAGGAAGGTCTGCTGAGCATCCTCTGAATATCAGCCACTGGAATTGACTTGCATTCAAAGAGAGCGTTGTCCCACTTGTTGACTCTGGATTATCATCAGGAGGGAAGGAGAGCTGGAGGACTTATCTTTGGGATGAAGTAGAGGCACAGCGATATTGAGGGAAACCCTGGGTGGGATGGATTGACATCATTCTGGCAAGGATTGACTTGAGCATTTTAACAAATTGTGATTATGGCCCAGGGTGAAGCCCTAGTTCACTCTGTTGTACATGATCCCACTTTGAGTTAAGACCATTAGGTCTACTCTATCCATCTATCCCTAGATCTGTCTACCTATCTGCCCATCCATGCAACCAACCCCTCATATGTTTACTTATCCACATACAGTGGATACTAGCTACCTATCCATCAAACAATCCATCCATGCTTTCATCCACTCAACCATGCATAATCTACCTATTCACCATCTATCCATCTATAATTTATCTATTTACTATTCGCCCATTTGTCCATCATTAAACTGAATTTATGTATGGATCCATCATTCATAATCTATCTACCAAGTAGGTTACAAAGTTGTTTTTATTTAATAATAACTTTCTTGAAAAACTGACACAGTTTAATTCCCCTGATATGAACAATTGACTGGTACAAGGTCCTGTGCACCCATGATATGGCTCAGTGTCACCACTGACTGGAAAATAGAAGATTCTTGTGACTTAAGAAGGTTTTTCTCTGTCACGAAGCCCTGTGGGGTCAAGTAAGCCCTGAGGGCACAGGGGTTGCACCTTGGCAAGAGACAGGTCATTTGAACCCTCTCTCAGCTGTTCTGAGGGACACAGGCCTGGCAGTCTGATCTCCTAGAGAGGGCAGTTTTTCAAACCCTCTGGAGCAATCCTACTCTCACATGCGGTGGCCGAGAGTCTGAATCCACGCCATGGCACCCAAGAACCGCCAGGTTCTGTTGGCACTTAGACATCACTGGAGACACAAGCCTCAAGATCAGCTGAAGGAGGTGCTGGTGGGTAAGGCAGCCATGCAGAGACCCAGATCTCTGTTCTGAACAAAGTCCATGAGATGTCGATGGTCCTGTAAGGAAGGACAGATCACCAGGCCAAAGAAGGTACTGTAAGTTGATGATTGAGAGGATTGAAATACTACTTTCTGTCTATCACAGATTTGGGAGAAAACACCTTCTACTTTGCGAAGATTAGTGACAAGACCATCTGTGTAGTTATTTTCAACAAGGATGAAGCAGGCAACAGAACAAAAATGGTGGAAATCTTTTGTATGTATCTCAATAAGCTCTCTGGAGAGTTTCCAGTATTCACAGCCCCATATATTCCTGTGGAAGTGGGTCAACCTGTGGGAAATGAGTCTTTGGGTTTATGGGGCGAGGAGTAGTCTGTTAGGTGTGGTGGAAAACACACCACAGAATGACTTGAGACCTGTGAACTTCCATCCCTAAGATCCAATACGTGTTGCAGTGCGGTCCAAGAAGTCACTGACACTGACCGTGTCCCCCATATGTCCTGGAATTTATGCTTCTATTTCTGTTTGTCTACATAAAAGATTTTTTGTATTTGCTCTCCCTCTCCCATTTTTTTCCTTTTATTAGGGGCTCATACAACTCTTATCACAATCCATACATATACATACATCGATTGTATAAAGCACATCCGTACATATTTTGCCTTAATCATTTTCAAAGCATTTGCTCTCCACTTAAGCCCTTTGCATCAGGTCTTCTTTTTTTCCCCTCCCTCCCTGCTCCCCCCTCCCTCATGAGCCCTTGATAATTTATAGATTGTTATTTTGTCATATCTTTCCCTATCCGGAGTATCCCTTCGCGCCCCCCTTCTCTGCCATCCGTCTCCCACGAGGAGGTCACATGTGGATCCTTGTAATCAGTCCCCCCTTTCCAACCCATTCACCCTCTGGGCTTCTATTTCAACAGACTGACTGGCTTGGGGGTATCACTGTCGTCGTGTCAGCCCCCAACATCAATTGTGACACACACACATGAGGGTCCCCAAGGTCAGATGCCACTCAGGGCAGCTGGTGTTGGATCAGATGAACCTGCTGCTCGGCACAGCACCACTCGCTCAGGTTTGCGCTCACAATCTACATGTTCTCACACAAACCAACAAATCCTCTGTGGGCCAACTCAGCAGAGGCACGGACTGGAGCCTTCTGAGTTCCCCTACACCTCCATACCAGAGACATACCAGCAGGGCGGCTTTCGGGACCAGAAATTTATTCTGTCAACATTCAGGAAGCTAGAAATATGGACTACAAGTGTCAGAACCATAAACCAAATGACTCCATTCTCTAATCTTCCTTACACACTGCCCATCCTGGTTGAAGCTTGTGCTGCTTTGTGCTAAAGGCAACATCCTTGTTCCACCACAGTTTACAGAGTTTCCGAAGCAGTATACTTGTCTACTATTGTACAGGCCTGATTTATTAACTGAGCTCCTATCAGCTTTGATTGTGGAACCAAGCTATATGAAATCTTTGACAACTCGAATCTTTACCCTGTTTACCAAGCATGATGTGGTCTATGGATCCATCTGTGAGGATTGTTATTTGCTTGCTCTGTTCGTTCTTCTGTTTATTTTGCTCGGTTTTGACCTAATGTTGATATGAATCAGAAACTACTTGATGGGCTCTAACCGCAACGGTGATAGCGTTAAGGAAAGTTCTCGTTCTGAGTCTTGGATTCCGTGCTGTTCCTCATGTAACATCTATGTGGTTTGTTGGGTTTCATCTCATCTCTATTTTCTTGCTGTGTTCGTTCGTTAGTTATCGTCCCTTGAGTATCTCAAGAGATTGACTGAAGTAGCACCCTTCACTCACAGAACCTCACTCACAAAACCGAGGACACTCATGTCCCAATGGGGCTCTAATCACAGGGATGGACTTAGCCTAGATGACATGTATTTTCCGTCAATAACAGATACATAGGAACCTTTTGAGGGGTAGACCCACGTTGGGCATGGCTGCAGATTGAATCTGGGGTTTCCCAAATTGATGTGAGGCTTTGTGGTCATTGTTGGGTTTCTATTGCTGAGACTCACTTGGGACTGTGAAGTCATTAAGAAAACCTCAAAACCAAACCTAACAGCCATGGAGTTGATGAAGACTCACAGCAACCCTATTGGAAAGAGGACATGAGTTCCTGATGTTTCTAAGACAGTAACTCTTTATGGGAGTAGAGAGTCCCATTTTTTTTATCTTAAATCCCTCAGACCTGCTATTGATGTTGAACTAATGACCTTTTGGACCACACCAGGCTCATCCCCTGTATCCCACCAGGGCCCTCAAGGCATCCCCAGGAGTCCTTCATTGTCTCAGTAGAGCCAATGAAATAGCCACATAAACCAAACTCATTGCCACTGGCTGGCACTGATTAGCAGCCCAGGTTGTTCCTCTTTGAAGGCTCAGGCTCCTCTGTCTTCTAAAGGAGAGGCACAAGGAGGGGACTCTCACTATTTGGATTCCACCAAATATGACCCAGTGAGGCCCCCAGAGTCGAGCTTTGTCATCTTGAAAGTGTGGTAGTTCTGACGGGCACTGATGCTTCTTCCTCTTGCCTTACACCCTCCATGATATGCAGCAAGAGACGGTGAGGTCCCCAAGGAAGACTATGAAGCTTTTGTGGACGTGGTCAAAGAGAATGACATCCCTGTAGAGAACATAGTGAATGCCATGGATTCAGGTAAAGTCACTCCTGCGAGCCTCGCCTCAGATGACGGGGGTGGGGGGGTGGGGTTTCCAATGTCCTCCTCACGCTCATCTTTTTGGAAAGCTATCACTTTAAGGGCGATCAATGGGGATGCACGACAATGACCAGCTGTTTGTTCATTTCATGTCTTCTCTTTCCTTCCTTGTCCTTCCCATTCTCTTTCAGATGACTGTCCTGGGAATATCAATTAGGTGACACTTCTGCCCTCTGATAGTCATCTTTCCGGTAAGTAGGAGTTTAAAAACAATATCTGTAGCTACAATTTTAAAGGTTGAACAGTAACAACTACAATAGTAATATCTTTGGAATTCAAACATGTTCTTTGTTGGGTGGGAGAAGGGCAGGGCTTCTTTAAGGTTGGAGAGTTAAGAAGAAAGCAATCTAAGATAACTTTGGGGACTGCGGGAGGAAGGTGGGTAGAATTCTCTAAAAGGAACGAGGGTTCATTTCCTCGGAGACTTGGCTGACACGAGGGGTCCTCACGTGTCGGGGAGAACTGGGCTCTAGAGGGTTTTCCCTCTTCCAAAGACTTGGACCTTTCAGGAGCAGATCGCTGGGTCACGGGGTATTTTGACCCTCGAACCTTGCAGTGAGGCCAGAAGACAGTAAATCAGAGATCAGAAGGCATGGCCTGAGGACACACCCTAGGTGAATTTTGCCATGTGAGCAGAATAACTCAAACGGAACCCAACCAAAACAAGACAAAACTCCCCCAGATTTCAGTCGCTATGGAGGTGGCCCACAGAGAGGAAGTTGAGCTTCCGCATCACGTTTCCAAGGCTTTGCATCTTGGAAGAAGCACACCGCGATATTGCCGTCCACTGGAATGGGTGGCAGCTTTGATCTGCTGACCTTTCAATGAGCAGCTTACAGAATCACGCCGGGGGCCTCTGGGATGTGTACAATTCATCTCTGGAGGAATCTGTGTGAATACGTTATCTTGAAGGTCTTATACCTTTCCACTTCTGCACATGACTTATAAAAGGGACTTATGATGCAGACACGCCTAGGAAACAGCTGTGCTGTGTAACCTCCTGTTTGGCAGCCAGGTAACTCCTAGTGTTGAGTCTCCCTTGGGCGTTTCATGACTAGACACAGGACACAGAGAAGCCTACTCTTAACCCTTGACAGGTACAGGCTCCTATGAATTTGAGGTGTGAATTTCTCATGCGAACACCCACATTCATATTAACAATGTCTTTTCTCTGTCCCCCTCTGCCACCTCCCTTCTATTCTCCTGGAAATGTCTAAACCAGTCCAGTGATGTCCGTCTCTATATTGTTGCATGTCTTAAAGAAGTTCGCATCACGAATGCAGGCATCATCCCTTCTCCATGGCAACGGAATCATCATCAATCTGAAGATAATAGTCTCTTTGCCCTCAAATCACACTTTCTCTCCCATTCTACGAATGCACGATCGTTAATAAATGATTTTTCTTCCAGGCATCTATGTTGCTCTTTCAAGTTACTGATTCCTAACTGATTCTGTCTATTGAATCCATCTCTACTGATATGATCCTAAGCGGTGCAGTCTGAGTTGACCAGAGAAACAAATCCAGAGACACTCATATGTGTATGAGAGAGCTTAATATCAAAGAGCAATTTTATATTAAGAATCTAACCCAGCCCGGTCCAGTTTACGTCCATAAGTCTGATATTAGCCCATATGTCTGACACAGATCCATAAATTCCTCTTCAGACTCACGCATCGCATGCAATGATCCCAAAAGCAGGAAGATCACAGGCCAGTGTGTGGAAAGTCTTGTGGAAGACTCTTAATGCTAGCGTGGCACTCCGTGTGGCTGCTCTAGCTCCAGCTTTCCTCAGCAGAGATTCATGTGCTTGTCAACAGAATGTGAAGCAGGGAGTGTGTGTCCCGCCTCCAGTGAGGAAGACAGGAGTTTCCAGAATCCTCAGTAGAAGGCCACGCCCACACAGAGGCCTCATTGGCTAGGACCTGGTTGACAGGCTAGGCTCCACCCTTCACTCAAGTTGACAGAAGATGATGTAACTGCCATACAAACCCTAACCGAATGCCGATTCGAATCCATAGCCCTCCTGTAGGACAGTGCAGCATGGCTCCAGTGAGTTTCCCACACTATCTCTTTATGGAAGTCAGATTATTGTAGGTTTCTCCCTAGAAAATAATGATGGGTTTGACCTTTGACATTATGGTTAGGATCCAAGTGCTTTCACCCCGGTACTGCCAGGGCTCTTTAAAGAATAAACACACTGCCACAGAGTCAATTCCATCCCACAGCAACCTCCATGTAGGGATTCTGAAGCTCCCACGTTGATGGGAGCAGAGAGGCTCCTCTTTCTGCCTTGGAGCGGCTGGTGAACTTGAACCACCAACCTTGCAGTTAGAAATCGATGCTTCCCAGGCGCTACTGCCAGAGCTCATAGAATACATACTTACATATAATTCGCAGTGCACCAAAATATCTATTTCCACGCAGATCTCCATGAAATGGTATCTGTGACTCGATGAGAGACCTCGTCAGAGTGAGCAGACTTTCTGCAGTGGTGGTCACGCGAGAGGGATACATGCGATGCCATGTCTGCTGAAACGCACCGTGAACCTTCTCTGTCCTTGTCTAGTTGCTGTTGTTAAGGGTCCGTGACCCATGTGACCAAACGGAACTGCTCCATCGGATCCTCCAAGCTGAGATCTTTATGGGAAGAGATCGGCTAGGTCATTCTCTTGTGGAGATGCGGGTGGATTTGAACCTCTGACCTTTACAGTTAGCACTTGAGTACTTAATCAGTGGCTCCCCTTCACCACCATGATACTCACTTCTATCAAGCTGATGCCAACTGTAGGGCGGGTCAAACTACCTCTGTGAGCAGTTTCTGAGACAGTCACTGTTTACGGGAGTAGAGAAGCCTGTCTTTCTCTCTTGGACTCACCTGGGGTTCTGAACTGTGGACTCTGGCGATCACAGCACAGGATGCCACCAGGGCTCCCCACCAACTACATTATATATATATATATATATATATACATATATATATATATGCATTTTTTCCCAGTACAACAACCAAAAAATGCAATTCCAATGAAACAAAGAAAATCCAGCAAACTTAGAGGATGCAGCCAAGGCAATGCTTGGAGAAAAACTCATAATTGAATCATATCAAGTTGTAAAATCACTACTGCCATCCATTTTAGAGCATTTTACTCTTCCTTGTAGTCACTATTTTTTGTGCAATTATTTTTTTAATGTGGGGAAAATATACATGAGACATTTTAAAATTCAATGTCTCCATGTTTAATTCGGTGCCCTTGGTGATACTCTTGTACAACCTTTTCCCTAGCATTCCATTACCATTGACATAATTCAATGTCCGTAAAAGAGAAATTCTTCCTCCTTCCCCAATGGCATCATTCTACATTGTACGCGACAACCTACACTTCACAATAATGGTCGGTCAGTTTGGCTTCCTGTGGCAGCTTGCGTTGCTGTGATGCTGGAAACTATGTCCCAGGTAGCAGTGGGGTTCACGCATTCCCACCTTCAGGAGAACTCATGCCTAAGGCTTTGTTGAGTCAGCAAACTTGTTAAAATGGCCCTGTTAATCAGGGTTCTCTGTCAGGTGGATGCCTGGGCAGCCGCGCAGTGTAAAAGACACGAATTTATATTCCTTCCTTTGTGTGTTTTTTTCAAATCATTTTATTGGGGGATAAGCTGTAAGAATAGATCTTCCATCCATCGTGTCAAGCACATTTATACATTTGTTGCCATCATCATTTGCAAATCCTTTTCTCTCTACTTGACCACTTGGTATCAGCTCCTTATTTCTTCCCCCTCCCTCTTTAGCCCTTGATTATTAAAAATTTTTTTCATGACTTACACCAAATGCTGTTTCCCTCCACCCACTTCTCTGTCTGTCCCCCTGGAAGGGGGTTTTATGTCAATCATTGTGGCCACTTCCCCCTTTCTCACCATACCTTTCCCTTCTGATACAATTGATGTATGGATTTTTACAAGGTGTAAAAGCCCCCGACAAAGTGATCTTAAAAACAAAACAAAAAAAGAAGGATCAACGTTCCAGGCATTCGTGAGCTGAAATTGACTCGTATTAACAAATAATGTGCTGTACTCTGCTGGCAATGACAGATTCAAAAGAAATGGAGTTGAATTCATCATCACAAAGGATATTTCAAGATCAATACTGTAGGCATTATCTATCCACACACAAGGAAAGCCAGCGAATACAACTAGTATACAAAATGATAAACACACCACTGAAGCTAGTCATGCAGAAAATGAAGAATTCCCCAATGTCCTGTCTGATTTTGATCAAATGTGCAATCGAGATATATGGATTTTTATTGGCAATAAGAATGGAAAAACTGGAAACAAAGAAGGAACAGTAGTTGGAAAATATGGCCTTGGTGATAAGAGCCATGAAAGAGGGAGGAGGACAGGGGTGGGGGGTGTGTGAAATGAGAAGCTGGTGCCAAAAGCTCAAGTAGAAAGACAATGTTTTGAGAATGATGATGTGAGCAAATGTACAAATGTGGTTGACACAAAGGTGGTCGTATGGACATGGTATGTTGTTCTTGAGTCTTCCTCCCATCCTTGTGCACATGCTTTCTTCATGTCATCCAGCTTCCCAGAATGTTGGCTTAACCTGCAGATTGAATGTGGAGACCAGGTGGTGCTGGGCTGTGTCAATGAAGACATCAGGTAATACAACCTTGCTTCTTGAAAGGCAAGAAGACTTGAAGGACTTGATGAGGGACATCAAAGACCATGGCCTTCAATGAAGATGAAAATTTAATCTCTTACACTATGTTGTAAAATAGTTGAATATTTATGTGGATATGCATGCAAGCCACAAGACCTCTTTAGAGTACAGCAGAGCAAGGTTGTCACCTTGTGTGATAAGGTGTGCCTGATCCAAGACATGGTCTTTTCAGTGGCCTCATGTGCATGAGAAAGTTGGGCATTGAATAATGAAGAGCGAACAAGAGTCAATGCACTTGAATTGTGGTGCTGTCGGAATAATCAAAGTAGCATGCATTGCCAAGAGGAAAAATTCATCTGTCTTGGAAACAGAAGGCCAGAGTTCTCCTTATGTCAAGGAATTGAGACTTTTTCGGACATGTTGTCAAGAGTAACCTATCTATAGAGAAGGACATCATGTTTTGTAAAGTAAAGGGACAATTAGAGGAAAGCCCTCGATGAGATGGGGGCACACAATGGATGCCCCCATGGGTTGCAGCATAGAAGCAAATGTGAGCGTGGCACAGAACCCACATGTTTCATGGGGATGAGTATGGGGTCGCTAAGGGTTAGACATGACTTAATGGCAACTAGCAACAACACTGCATGCAGAGTTTATAACATGCATCCAGTCATGCACAGAGAAACCCCGATACGTGCACCTGCATTGACTCCCACATGCCTTCGTATATTCACCTGAGGACATCCGTGTTTGTCTCCATCACCACACCCACGACCATGACTTGTCTGTGCTGGTCTCATCAAATGCATGTTAAGTACAATTTGCAGACATTGTCTGTTTCCTCCCATGGTGTCTCTGGGCTCCTCATTCAAATCGTGCTGATGTTACTCACCTTTTTCTTACCCTTCCCATCACCAAAAGGACCTTCTTTCTAAGGCAGTGGTGAGAGTCACATAATTCAACAGCTGGTTCGCCAACCAAAGGGCAGTTTTAAATATTTACAAAAGGTGTAGAGAAAGGTGGTATATTATTCCATAAAGTTAATACCTGAATAAGAATGTAAGTCATACAAAGCTAGATTGTTATAAGAAAGTGTGTAAAAATATTAATTAAAAATTAAGTTGTACCTGACGAAACCCAATAAAAATGTTTCGTAGGATATTTCCCTATTGCTTCTTGATTGGCTTCCTCATTTGCAATATCCTTTGGGCATCATCAGCTGCGTGATTGTTTCTTAAGCATTTTTCACAGTAGTAGGATCCCACTCCTTAAAGGCAGGCCAATCAGACAAGAGTCGTAGCGTTTGACAGGTTAGAGACAGTTCAGAGACTTCTCTTCTCTGGACATGTCCTGTTCACCTTTGGAAAACCCTCAGCTTATGTTGAACTTACAGCCATTGCTTGAACATGATTTTTAGCTCTTTGGAAACTCTCAGGAATGGCATAATGCACTCATATCATATCCAGTGGGATTTGGGGGAAACGCAAAGCTGAACAGATGAATAGTGTGTCACCCTCTGGTAGTCTGAAACATTTTCTTTCCATGTTCTATGTTTGTTTACTGAAGTGACAAATGCAAGGGAATAAAAACTATTTCATCAAAAGTACAACAAGTTTTATGAAATGAGTGAATTAACACTGCATGTATACTTCCCTCTACTTTCACAGCTTCGGACGTTTAACATGTCTTGTAATAATTATAATTTGTCTAATTGTATTACCTGAACCCCTGAAGGTACTGCCACTGCCATTCTGTATGAACCTTCTTTTGTTATGCTGCCAGTGAATTACAAACTGCCCACTTTGTAAATGAATTATCCAAAAATGTGACTAATGTGTTGGGTACTCAAGAAGATATAGACAGGAAGTTAGAACAAAAAAGTAAATGCTCTTTATGACATGACCATCTATTTAGGAGATGATATACAGGGGCTTACGGCCAGGTCTAGTCTACAGTGCCATGCTGTACATACATAGATCTGTGTTACACCTAAACAGTACAATGGCAGTCAGCATAGCTGGATTAAAGTGAAGAATCATCTTCAAGGTATTTGGCACAATGCTAATGAGTCTTTAGTTTTATTAAAACTCCATCAAGAAATATTAGCCATAAAAGATGCTCAGTCTCTTAATTGTGATGCCGCTAAGGTTGCTGAGGATTGGCTCCAGCATTTTCAAGATGCTTTCCCTCCCTTGGGAAATCTCGGAGGCCTGCCCCACATGCATATGTCCATGGTCTCAGCAGGAGTGCGTGTATGGTTGATCTTATGCATACTCCCTATGATACTGCACAAGGTTATGATTGAATTATTGGCCTTAAGAACAAAGCTTCATGAAGTGCACATGTGCACTTTGCCCCCTCCCCAAACAGGGGTGTAAGGATGGTTAGTCAAAGACGGGTAAGATCGAGTCTGCGTTTCTCAAGCTAAGACAGGTCATAGTCGCCTGGAGGACTGACACTGATGATGGGTGAGGGAGATTTCAGGACTCGACAAGCTAAGAAAGGAACAGTCATCTGCTGACGTTTTGAGTAAAAACGTTTTCAGTAACTAAAAGAGGGGGAGAGATGTTGAAGGCCATTAAGTCTCAGCCTTGAAATGGCTGAGAATTCTCATGACCTATGTGTCAATGTTTGCCGATTTCTTCTGTGACTTTACGTTTTGAACAGACTGTCAAGGACAAGAAAGTATGCAAGGTCTGGAAAAACAGGTTGTTTAATGTTCTCAAGGATGTCTGGTTTGGCAGAAGATAGAGTTGCTGTGTGTATCAAATGTGTTTGTTTAACAAAGAGATCATTAAACCCAGGTTGTGTATGCATGGACATAAGGAATATATTTTTTGTGTGTGTCATTTTGGGAATTTTTGCATGTTATTACCTTCTTATATGCAATGTCTTCAAACCATTCTGGCACAAATTACGGCACAAGTTCATCTGAACAGCCTTCAGTTGAATCGAGTTCATGGAGTTATCCCCTACACAAAGTCTGAAGAACTGGCACTCAATGATGGGTAAGAGGATTGAGTTCAGAGGCATCAACCTAAGACAGGAAACTGTTTTTAAATAAAAATAGCCACAATGACAGGTGGGATCATCAGAAGCTATCCCAACCTAAGACAGACCCAGTCCCGCTTTGCTCATTTTTAGTAAATAAAGAAGGGGGAGATGTAGGAGGTGGTCGGCTGGTCCAGGTGTTTCTTGGTGGGTGACTAATTAGGCCCCTGTGCCTCCGTTTACCTTGCAGATAAATAAACTGCGAGATAACTCAGTTCCTTAAGACCTCCTTGAGATTCTTTTGAACCTTGCATGTCCTTGTGCTTATCTTAGAATGCAGAGCTTTTATTATTCAAGTGTTCAGACAGTGTGCTCAGTTAAGTAGTTTGCACAGACAAGAGGTTCACAATGTTTTTTAGAGCAAGTGCTTTAACCTTTTTCTAGTAACCATTCCCTTGTATGAATCGTATAAAAACCAAGCTTTGAATATACTCGGTGCTACAGTCTATCAGACTGCTGTCCTCCCAACCCCACACTTTGTACATGTCTGTTTTTTTCCTTTCATCCGCACGCCTCATTTCAGATGCAGCTTGGTGCAGGGTAGCTGGTCTGTCTCCCACAATAATGAGGCCAGACACATTCCCTCCGAAAAACTAGAATTTTGAAAACTCTGAGAAGTGCCAGGGAAATCCTAACACAGTGAAGGCCCCTGATGTGAGTCACGTTCAAGTCGAAGACATCTTCCATGTTTGTCCAGTGGCTTAGCTGATAGTCCAAGGGAGGTCTTTCAACTTTTTTGGAAGCATCGCGTCGCTCGCTGCATTCTAGGGAATGCGCTGATGCACCCAACCTCAGTCAGCTGGACAACACTGGACGACCAGCAGAGGTACATCTACATTGGAAAAGTATGGTCACAAGGCTCCTTAGAAGCCCAGAGAGTAAAACTTGGTCTCACTGACGTCAGGCATGCTCTCAGTGGGGATCAGTCCCTACAGAAGGATGTAGTTCATGGTAAAGTATAGGGTCATTTAAAAAGAGGAAGACGCTGCAGGAGATGGAGGAACTCTGACTGCAACAACGAAATCAAACATAACCACGATGGTGAGGGTTGCCTGTGACTCTCCTTGACACAGTTTCAAATGTGTCCTCTTCCTGCTGTTCCCTGAAAGGTCAATTTTCCATTTCCACTCAACCTTCTCTAATCTCTGAAGATTAGTCTCATGCATGTAACTCCCCAAGGCAAAGAAAGGACTCACCTGCCATGCCAGATGTGAAGCTGAGACTTTTTATTAGGCATAGTATTTTGACTGAGGACTATCAGTTCCTGGAATCAGAAATGATATAAAGGTGTGGTCACGTTGGGAGCTTCTCACTTTCGATCTGACCTAAGCTCCTTTCACGAAGGGACCAACGATGACCTTCAGCATGAAGACCCTTCTCTTGACCCTGGTCCTTGGTCTGGTTTATGCCGAATCAGAACCACAGTTGGAGACTGAGGTGTCACCGGAGGTATGTGTGTGTGTGTGTGTCAATGTTCGTCTAGATGAGTTTGTATTAAAGTGTATATGCGGTTTGGTCTACCCATGTGTGTGTCCCTAAAGTCATGCTGCTGTCTGACAGCTCTTCATAATTCCCCACTCTGCTTGTCTCAGGGAGAAAGAGAGGCTGTCTGCTCCCATGAAGTTGGAGTGTCTCAGAGGTCCTATAATGGGTTGCCGAGAGTTAGCAGCTCCTCAGTACCAGTGGGTTGGGTTGTGTGTTTGTCTCACAGTGAAGAGACTCGGCGACCCCCGTGGGGTCGTCAGGCTTCTGAGCCAACTCCACGACAACGGCTTTGCTTCTGTTCCCTTTGGATTTTATTTCCTTGGTGTGGGGTGGCGCTGTGGTTGCTCTCTCCAGAGGCACTCTGAGCTCCGGTTGATGGTTGCATTGTGGGCCTGGATTCATTTTGCTTTTGTCCACAAGATCAGACCTGTTCCCTGTTTTTCTTCTGAAATGGGTGGATAAGAGGACTCACATTTCTTGTGAACACCTTGCAGATCACAGGGGAGTGGTACACCGTGTACGCAGCAGCGAGTATCAAAGAGAAGGCTGAGGAGGGCGGATCACTGCTAGGATATGTCCGAAACATTACTGTCTCTGACGGAGGCAACTCAGTATCCTTTGAATTTTATGTCAAGTAAGTAAAATCTACCTAAAATTGACCCAATAAAAATGCAAACAAACAACCTGCATCTGATCTCAGGTTTGCAAATGAGAAGATGAAAAAGACCACGGGTTGGCTTTTTGTTAGTCTTGAACATTACATCTTTGCTCTTCAGCATGTTGAAGGGTTCTTGTACAGCAGTTGATCCAGTGCAGCACATCATGTCATCTCTGCACTGATTCCATGACACCGGGATCAGAGTTAGAGGATTCATTCAACTCCCCGGGTGCTTCTCTTCAGCCACAAGGTTAACCTCTAGTGGTGTGGTAGTGAGCATTGGGGTTTTCTGTAACTTGACTTCTTCCGCATGTGGAATCCTTACTGGAGGTACCAGTCTTTGCTGTTCAAGTGCCCGAAGTCCTCTTTGTTTCAGCAAGCCAGGTTGTGTTGCCTGAGTATTGTGGGTTCTCTTTGAACCTTTATCTAATTCCGTTGACATGTTGGGCTTCATAGAGCCCAGGTTTTGGATGATGGGCTTAGGATGCAGATTGAATAAGTAGGCTAAAAGGCTATAACCCTGACACACACCTTTCCTGATTTTATTTTAATTTTTAAAAATTGTTCAATGAGAAAAATACAATGACAAGACAGACACAATATCCAAATGAGGGAGGACATGAGGATGACTTCAAAACAGCATCCAAGGAGTCACAGTTAGGAACCTGCCCAGATAGAGTAGGGAACAAGGACGTGCTCCAAATTCCTGATGGGTGGCAAATCAATACATTACAGTTTAGAGTTGAAACAGGAACAGGACCACTGGGGTGGGTCCAGCAGGAGGTACATTACACTTGAATGGTTCACAAGATTGGTCCAGAATCCTCTGACCAAAATAGCAAGTTGAGAGTGATAAGACATGAATCATGACCATGTGACCCCATGCACTGTGTTCAGTATGGTACCCTCCATGAAGGATGCACTCAGCAAGAGCTAAGAGACACATCCCCTCACTGTATCGCTTCCAGATTTTACACCTGTTCCGCCCAAAGGACTTCCTGTTGGTGGATGTACAAGTTCTGCACGAGCACAATACAGTGCTCTGGAATTCCCATTCTTTGCAAAGATGTTCGTAGTCTGTTATGATGCACGAGCTGAATTGCTTTGCTTCGTCAATGAAACAGAAATAAGCATCTTCATGGTATTCTCTCGTGTTAACCTGATGTCAGTGATGGTGGCACACCTCACATCTTCTCTGAATCTGGCTGGAGTTTTTGGTAGTCCCCTGTTGATGCTGTACTTGCCATCGGTTTTAAATTGCCTTGCAAAGAAAAACAAAACACATACCTTACTTGCAGGTGACGTTAAAGATGTTGGTCATTAATATTTACAATGTGCTGAGTCCCTTTTCTTTGACGTCCCTACAAACGTGGATCTCTTTTAGTCAGGTCGGCAGGGGAACACCTGGGTTCACCTCTGTGTCATAATACTTACAGCAAATATCCCCGGAATTCTTGTTTAAAATGAGATAGCTATGTTTTGTTCCACTGATGAAAAACGCCTGCTTTGAACAGGGCTTCTCTTGAAGAAGTGCCTCTATGTGATCAAACTGGACAGAGAAGTTGGGTGAGTTTCCTAGGAAACGTAGCAGACAGTGGCTTTACATTCATGAGAACAAGCAACATGGAGCAGGAAGGGAAGAATGCTTACACAACTCCAAGGAGGCCCCCCGCCGTGTCTCCAGACCATATGCACAGGAATCATGGAACCGCTGTGCCTTCTTTTCTCTCTATTCTCAGTAACGCACTCATAGAATAAACTCTACAATAAAATGACATATTTTAAGAGCTCAGGTGGAATGTGTTGTGAAGTACATGATCCCTAAAGAATAATTTGTCATACTAACCTAGCAGGGGAGACACCATGATCAGAAAGGTAGTTTTCCCGGGGCGAGTCTCATCCTTTGCACTGCGGGGATGCTGACCATTGTGATCTCCCCAAATGCGGGAAACTCGACTGCAGAGTTTGTGGTAGTGGGGGGCTGAGTTCGCACCCTCCCCTGAAAGAAAATAATAATTTTTTGCTGTTTGTTCTGCAGGGTTAATGGCATATGCCAGATCGTCACATACACAGGGGAAAAAGTAGCAGATGGTCGTTACCAAATTGACTGTGAGTACCATGTTCCCAGAACTCTGGAATTCATGAGAGCCCCTGCTACTTATTGCAAATTCCTCAGAAGCACCACGAGGATTGCACCATCCTTGCCTTTGTCTGCAGTGACAGGTCAATGGTTAACCATCTCAGCTCTATACACTGGTACTGATTGAGGCATTCCTGCCACCTGGAGCTTCCATGCATTTCAGAGTAGAGCCACACACATGGAGCTTCCAAAGCCTGGTGTTCATTTTATTTCTCCTCTTTGGTGGATTACAATGCCTTCCTTGTACAGGGTTTCTGCTTGGACAGGAACCCCAATCTTCAGGTAGCCACGTTCATCCACTGCACCATGGTAGAACACTAGTGCATGGAAGCAAACAATGCGTACTGTAGTGCAGTTGAGTCCCACTGCCGGCGCCCCCATCTGTGGCCATGAGAACTGCACTGCTTATGGTTTTCTGGCATCCTTTGTTGCTTTGTTTTGTTTGGCAGTACATCACCAGGCATTTCTTCTGGGGTGCCTGTGAACGTGAGCAGCTGAACCTGCTCATCGTTTTCAGCTAAAGAAGGCACCGAGCCCCAGCCACAATGTGTGCTGATTTCCATGGTGAAAATGATCACACCGTGACCCACTGCAAGCTTCCAGGCTGATGGCAATCAACAATGAGTTGAGAACAGATGACAGGAAGTCACCATTACGCATCCTGTGCAGCTTAGAGAGCCAATAGATTTAACAGCCCCCAAAGCACAGATGAACAGATCAGGGTCAAGAAGAGTAAGACAGGTAGGCAGTGGTGAGTTTGGGTGCTTACTGTCCTTAATGTTGTAGACGTTGCTTAGCTGTAAAGGTCTACCACCTACGTGTCAGTGTGCCTTACTTGCATGGTTTGCCCATTGCTGTACTGCTGGAAGCTTTGCCAACAAGATTTCAAACACCAGCAGGGTCATCCGTGGTGGACAGAGGAGCCTCCAGGTGAAGGCAGAGCAGAAACGAAGGTCTGCTGAGCATCCTCTGAAATCAGCCACTGGAATTGACTTGCATTCAAAGAGAGCGTTGTCCCACTGGTTGCCTCTGGATTATCATCAGGAGGGAAGGAGAGCTGGAGGACTTATCTTTGGGATGAAGTAGAGGAACAGTGATAGTGAGGGAAACCCTGGGGGGATGGATTGATATCATTCTGGCAAGGATTGACTTGAGCATATCAACAAATTGTGATGTCGGCCCAGGGTCAAGCCTTAGTTCACTCTGTTGTACATGATCCCACTTTGAGTTAAGACTATTAGATCTATTCTATCCATCTATCCCTAGATCTGTCTACCTATCTGCCCATCCATACAACCAACCCCTCATACGTTTATTTATCCACATACAGTGGATACTAGCTACCTATCCATCAAACCTTCAGTTCATGTATTCATCTACCCAACCATGCATAATCTAACTATTCACTAATTATCTATCATCTATCTATCTGTTCATCCATCTATCCATTGATTTGTACATCATTAATCTATATATATGTATCCATCTGTCTACCCATTCAACCATCTATCCATCCATCCATTGATTTAGCCATCATTAATCCATATCTATATATATATCTATATATTTATCCATCTATCCATGCATTTATCCATCTGTTTGTTTATCCATCCACCCATTGAATTATCCATCATTTATCTATATATGTATCCACCTATCCAGCCATCTATTCATCCATCCATCCATCATGTATCCATCTAATCATATATACATCTATCCCATCATCCATTCATCCACCCCCATAGTCATCTATCCATTATCTAAATATCTATCTACTTCTCCATGAAACCATCATCCATCCATTCATGCATTAATCCAACCAACCATGGATAATGGACCATTCACCATCTATGTTTAATTTATCTATTTACTATTCATCCATGTATCCATTATTAGACTCTATTTATGTATCCATGCAGCATCCATCCATTCATCAATAATCTAGTAAGTAGATTATAAAGTTCTGTTTTTAATAATAACTTTCCTGGAAAACTGACGCTTATTTTCCCCGATGTGAACAATCGATTGTTACAAGGTTCTGTGCACCCACAGTATGGCTCAGTCTCACCACTCACTCGAAAATAGAAGCTTCTTGTGACTGAAGAAGTCTTTTCACTGTCAGCTTGCCCTTGTGGGGACAAGGGAGCCCTGGGGACACGGGGCTTGCACCTTGGCAGGAGACAGGTCATTTGAACCCTCAGCTGTTCTGAGGGACACAGGCCTGGCAGTCTGACTTCCTACAGAGGGCAGTTTTTCAAGCCCTCTGGAGCAATCCTACTCTCACATGCAGTGGCCAAGAGTCTGAGTCCACGCCATGGCACCCTAGAGCAGTCAGGTTCTGTTGACATCATAGGAGACGGGCATCAGGATCAGCTGAAGGAGACGCTGGTGGGTAAGGCAGCCATTAAGAGACCTCTGTGTTCTGAACAAAGTCAGTGAGATGGAAACGGTCCTGTAAGGAAGGACACATCACCCAGGGCAAAGAAGGCACAGCATACTGATTATTGAGAGGATTCAAATACTACTTTCTGTCTTTCACAGATTCAGGAGACAACAGCTTCTATTTTGCGAATATCACTGACAAGAGCATTTCCATAGTTGTTTTCAACACGGATGAAGAAGGCAACAGAACAAAAATGGTGGAAGTCTTTTGTATGTATCCCAATAGGCTCTCAGGGGAGTTTCCAGTATTCACAGCCCCAATATTCCTGTGGAAGAGGGTCAACCTCTGGGAACTGAGTCTGGGTTTATGGGATGTCGATTAGTCTGTTAGGTGTGGTGGAAAACACAGCTCAGACTGACTTGAGACCTGTGAACTTCTATCCCTAAAATCCAATACGTGTTGCAATGTGGCCAGCAGGTATTGACACTGACCATGTCCCACAAGTTACCTGGAATTTACGCTTCCATTTCAACAGACTGACAGGTTTGGGGGTATATCACTGTCATCGTGTCAGCCCCAACATCAACTGTGTCACACACATGAGAGTGTCCAAGGGTCAGATGCCACTCAGGGCGACTGGTGCTGGATCAGACTTGAGTCTCTTGCTTGGCACAGCACCACACGCTCAGGTTTTAGCTCAAAATCTCCGTGTTCTCACAGAACCCAACAAATCCTCTGTGGGCCAACTCTGCAGAGGCACGGACAGGTGCTGTCTGACTTCCCCAGCACCTCCGTACCAGAAACATACCAGCAGGGCGGCTCTTGGAAGCAGAAATTAATTTTGTCAATTTTCAGGAAGCTAGAAGTCTAGACTCCTAGTGTCAGCACCATAAACCAAGCGACATCCTTGTTCCACCACACTTTACAGTTTCCCATGCAGTATACTTGTTTACATTATAGGGGCCTGATTTCTTACCTCTGCTCCCATGATCTTTGATTGTGGATCCGAGAAATATGAAATCTTTGACAGCTCCGATCTTTACCCTGTTTACCGTGCGTGATGTGGTCTATGCATCCATCTGTGAGGATTGTTATTTGCTTTCCTATGTTCATTTCTTTGCTTATTTTGCTCGGATCTAACCTAATGTTGATATGAATCAGAAACTACTTGATGGTCTCTAACTGCAACGGTGAAAGTTTTCTTTTGGAGCCCTGGATTCCGTGTTGTTGTTCATGTAACATCTATGTGGTTTTATCACATCTGTTTTCTTGCTGTGTTTGTGAGTTATCGCCCCTTGATTATGTCAAGAGATTGACTGAAAGCACATCCTTCACTCACACAACCTCAGTCACAGAACCGAGGACACTCATGTCCCAAAGGGTCTCTAATCACAGTGATGGGAGTTAGCATGGACAATATGTATTTTCCGTCCATAACAGATACACGTGAACCTTTTGAGGGGCAGACCCACGTTGGGCATGGCTGCAGATTGAATCTGGGGTTTCCCAGATTGATCAATGAAGTGTTGCAGTCGTTGTTGTATTTCTATGCTCCCGTCTCACTCGGGACTGTGAAGTCATTAAGAAAACTTCAAAACCAAAACCTCACAGCCATGGAGTCGATGCTGACTCACAGCAACCTTATAGGACAGAGGACATGAGTTCTTTGGGTTTCAAAGGCAGTAACTCTTTATGGGAGTAAGAGTCCCATCTTTTTTTATCTTAAATCCCTCAGAGCTGCTGTTGGTGTTGAAATACTTACCCTGTGGATCACACCCAGCTCATCTCGTATCCCCCCAGGGCCCTCACGGCATCCCCAGGAGTCCTTCATTGTCTCAGTAAACCTAATCAAATAGCCACATAAACCAAACTCATTACCACTGGCTTGCAGTGATTAGCAGCCCAGGTTGTTCCTCTTTGAAGGCTCAGCCTACTCCATCATCTCAAGGAGAGGCACAAGGAGGGGACTCTCACTATTTGGACTCCACCAAATATGACCCAGTGAGGCCCCCACAGTTGAGTTTTGTCGTCTTGAAAGTGCGGTAGTTCTGACGGGCACTGATGCTTCTTCCTCTTGCCTTACGCCCTCCCTGATATGCAGCAAAAGGCCGTACGATCCCCAAGGAAGATTATGAGACTTTTGTGGAATTGCTTAATGAGAATGACATCCCTCTAGAGAACATAGTGAATGCCATGGATTCAGGTAAAGTCACTCCTTTCCCCAACCCATAGGAAGAATCTTTTACCGTTTACCGGAGTTACCACTCCGAGGCTCACCTCAGAGGATGGGGGGGGGGAAGGGTGTTCCAATGTCCTCCTCACACCCATCTTTCGGAAAGCTGTCACTTGAAGGGTGCATCAATAGGGACGCACGACAATGACCGGCTGTGTGTTCATTGCATGTCTTCTATTTCCTTCCTTGTCATTCCCGTTTGCTTTCAGATGACTGTCCTGGGAATATCAATTAGGAGACCCTTCTTCCCTCTGATAGTTGTTTTTCCTGTAGGTAAGACTTTTAAAACAATATTTATAGTTACGACGTTAAAAGGTTGAACATTGACAACAATCGCAATATCTTTGGAGTTCATATATGCTACTTGGTGGGTGGGAGAAATGCAGGGCTTCTTTAACGGAGGAGAGTTAAGACAAAAAGCAAACTAAAAATAACTTGGGCACCGAAGGAGGAAGGTGGGTAGAATCCTCCAATGGGAACGAGGGCTCATTTCCTCGGACACTGGGCTGACATGCGGGGCCCTCGTGTGTCAGGAAGAACCGGGCCCTAGAGGGTTTTCCCTCTTCCAAGGACTTGGACCTTTCAGGAGCAGATGGCTAAGCCATTGGGTATTTTGAACTTCGAACATGGCAGTGAGGAGGCCAGAACACATTAAATCAGGTCAGAAGACATGGACTGAGGGAACACCCCTGGTGAATTCGGCCTCATGAGCAGAACAACTCAAACAGAAACCAACTAAAACAAGACAAAAGTCCCCCAGATTTCAGTCGCTATGGAAGTGGCCCACAGAGAGGAAGTTGAGCTTCCGCATCACGTTTCCAAGGCTGTGCATCTTGGAGGAAGCACACCGCGATATTGCCGTCCACTGGAATGGGTGGCAGCTTTGATCTGCTGACCTTTCAATGAGCAGCTTCAGAATCACACGGGGCGGGGGGGGGGGGACTTCTGGGATGTGTGCTATTCATCTCTGGGGGATTCTGTTTTGAATATGTATCTTGAAGATCTTATGCCGGTCTACTTCTGCACATGATTTACAGAAGGGACCTATGATGCAGACACGCCTAGAAAACAGCTGTGTTCTGTAATCTCATGTTTGGCAGCCAGGAAACTCCTAATGTTGAGTCTCACTTGGGCTTTTCAAAACTAGACACAGGAAACAAAGAAGCCTACTCTTAACCCTTGACAAGTACACACTCCTATGAATTTGGTGTGTGTGAATTTCTCATGTGAACACCCACGCTCATCTTAACAATGTCTTTTCTCTGCACCCCTCTGCTACCTCCCCTCTATCATCCTGGAAATGTCTAAGCCATTTCAGTGATGTATGTCTCTATATTGTTGCATGTCTTAAAGAAGAAGTTGGCATCAGGAATGCAAGCATGATCCCCTCTCCATGGCAACAGAATCATCATCAATCTGAAGATAAAAGTCTCTTTGCCCTCAAATCATACTTTCTCTCCCATCCTATGAATGCACGATCTTTAATAAATAGATTTTCTTCCTGGCAACTATGTTGCTTTTTCAATGTTATTGATTCCTAACTCATTCCGTCTATTGATTCCATCTCTACTGATATGATCCTAAGATGCGTCAGTCTGAGTTGACCAGAGAAACAAATCCAGAGACCCTTATCTATGTATGAGTGCTTTATATCAAAGAGCAATTTTACATTAAGAATCTAACCCAGCCCAGTCCAGTTTTAGGCCATAAGTCTGATATAGGCCCATAGGTCTGATATAAAGCCATGAAATCCTCTTCAGGCTCACACAGCACATGCAATGATGCGGAAAGCAGGAAGATCACAGGCCAGTGTGTGGAAAGTTTGTGGAAGGCTCTCAGTGCTAGCGCGGTCTCTGTGTGGCTGCTCTAGCTTCAGGCCTCTGGCTCTCCTCAGCAGAGATTCATGTGGCTTGTCAACAGAATAAGAAGCAGGGAGAGTGTGTGTCCCGCCTCCAGTGAGGAAGACAGGAGTTTTCAGAATCCTCGGTAGAAGGCCATGCCCACACAGAGGCCTCATTGGCTAGGATCTTGTTGACAGGCTAGACTCCATCCCTTCACTCAAGTTGACAGAAGATGATGTAACTGCCATACAAGCCCTAATCCGATGCCTTGGACCTGATTCGTGTCCCGTTCCGTGGGACATTCAACGTGGATCCTGGAGGAGAGAGTGGGAATTGGGGGGGGGGGGTACAAGAGGCACGGAGAACGAGGACAAGACAATATCCTGATCAAGTCCTGTTTTAATGAACAAAGAGTTACAGCTTATAACGGCCAGCCAAAGGGGGGAGCCTCAGCCGCACATGCAGATTAGGCTATCTTGGCAACAGGCCAGTCAGGGAGTTCAGGGGAGCGGGCCCTGCCTGTGAGTCAGCAAGGGCTTACAGTCTTCAATTAGGTACGCAGAGGAGTGGCATGTACACGCAAATCAAGCATAGGGGAAGACGATCTTTTGCCCAATCAAGGGGATGCAGGGCACGGGTGCTTATCTAAAGAGCATCACCCCTTGTTTGCACAAGCTTTACAGCTACAGTGCTCTATCACGTAGGCTGGGGTAGAAGAATGCCCAGAGCTCAGGCTAATAAATTCCAAGTAATGGCCAGGCCTCAGGGCTCCAAGCAGGTCCTAATAAATTCCAAGCAATGGCCGGGCCTCATGGCTCCGGACAGATTAGAATCCATAGCCATCCTGTAGGACAGGGCAGCATGGCTCCAGTGGGTTTCCCACACTGTATCTGTTTATGGAAGCAGACTATTGCAGGTTTCTCCCTAGAAGATAATGGTGGGTCTGACCACTGACATTGTGGTTAGGATCCAAGTGCTTTCACCCGGTACTGCCAGGGCTCTTTAAAGAATAAACACACTGCCACAGAGTCAATTTGCTCTTACAGCGACCCCCATGTAGTGTAGGGATTCTGACTCTCATATTGATGGAAGCAGAGAGCCTCCTCTTTCTCCCTTGAAGAGGCTGGTTATTTTGAACCACCGACCTTGCAGTTAGCAATCAATGCTTCCTAGGCACCACTGCCAGAGTTCATAGAACACATACTAACATATAATGAGCAGTGCATCAAAATATCTATTTGCATGCAGATCTCTATGAAATGGTGTCTGTGACTCGGCGATCGATCTCGTCATTTGGAGTGAGCAGACTTTCTGCAGTGGTGGTCATGAGAGAGGGATACATGCAATGCCATGTCTGCTGAATCGTACCGTGAACCTTCTTTTGTCCTTGTCTCGTTGCTGTTGTTAGGGGCCCGTGACCCATGTGACCAAGCAGAACTGCTCCACGGGATCCCCCAAGCAGTGATCTTTATGGGAAGAGATTGGCCCGGTCATTCTCTTGTGGAGACTCGGGTGGACTTGACCCTCTGACCCTTGCAGTTAGCACCTGAGCACTTAATCAGTGGCTCCCCTTCAACACTGTGATATTCACTTCCATCAAGCTGATGCCAACTGTAGGGCGAGTCAAACTACTACTGTGAGCAGTTTCTGAGACAGTCACTGTTTACTGGAGCAGAGAAGCCTGTCTTTCTCCCTTGAAGTCGCCTGGGGTTCTGAACTGTGGACTCTGGAGATCCCAGCACAAGATGCCACCAGGGCTCCCCACCAACTATAAACATTATATAAATATTTGCCGTTCAACAACAAAATCCAATGAAATCAAGAAAATCCAGCAAACTTAGAGGATGCAGCCAAGGTAGCACTCAGTGAAAAATTCACAGCTCAATCATATCAAGTTGTACAATGGCTACCATACTCTATTTTAGAACATTTCGCTCTTCCTAGTACTCATTGTTTTTCATGCAATTATTAATTTTGTTTAAATATCGGGAAAATACACACAAAACATTCTCCAATTCAACGTCTCCATGTGTAATTCAGTGCCCTGGATTATACCCTTGCACAACCTTTTCCCAATCATTTCACTATCATTGACATAAATTCAATGTCCCCAAAGCAGAAATTCTTACTCCTTCCACCACAGTATCATTCTACTTTGTATGTGACAGCCTAAACTTGCCACTACTGGTCTTTCAGTTTGTGTTCCTGTGCTGGCTGGGGTTTTGCGACTCTAAAAACTATGTGTTCACAGGTAGCAGTGGGTTTCAGCCCATTCCCACCTCCAGAACTCATGCCTAGAGTTTTATTGAGTCAACAAACAGGTTGTTAGAATGGCCCTGGTAATCAGGGTTCTCTTGTCAGCTGGATGGCTGGGTAGCTGCTCAGTGTAAAAGACACGAATTCATATTCCTTACTCTATTTGTTTTTTAATCATATTCATTGGGGGATAAGCTCTAAGAATAGCTCTTATCACAATCCATCGTCAAGCACGTTTGTACATAGGTTGTCATCATTTCTCTACTTGAGCACGTGGTATCAGCTCATTTTCCTCCCCTACCTCCACCACTCTCTTGAACCCTTATTTGTAAAAAAAAAAAAAATGTTCATGGCTTACACCAACTGTTGTCTCCCTCCACCCACTTTTCTACTGTCCATATGCCCTGGAAGGGTGTTTATGTCGATCATTGTATTCAGTTCACCCTTTATCCCCCTACTTTCCCCTTACCTTCCTGGTATCACTACTCTTAATATTGGTCCTGAGGGGCTTATCTGTCCTGGATTCCCCGTGTTTCCAGCTCTTATCTATACCACTGTACATGTGCTGGTCTAGCCGGGTTTGTAAGGTAGAATTGGGATCATGATAGTGGGTGGGTGGGGAGGGAGCATTAAAGAACTAGAGGAAATTTGTACGTTTCATAGGTGCTATACTCCACGCTAATGGCCTCTTCTCTTCCTTGTGATCCCTCTGTAAGGGGATGTCCACTTGTCTGCGCACTCCCCCTCATTCACATCAATATGATTTTTTTGTTCTGGGTCTTTGATGCATGATACCTGATGCCATCGACACCTCGTGGTCACACAGGCTGATATGCTTCTTCCATGTGGGCTTTCTTGCTTCTCAGCTAGATGGTCGTTTGTTTATCTTCAAGTCTTCAAGACCCAAGACCATCTTTTGATGGTCAGGCACTATCACCTTTCTTCACCACATTTGCTTCTATACTTATTTTGTCTTCATTATGCAATTGTGTCGGGAAGGTGAGCATCACAGAATGTTGAGTTATGACAACAAAGTGCGCTTGCATTGAGGGAGGGCTTGCCTTACTTTTTTTTTTTTGCCATTCATTTGGGAAACAGCATCTTCTAAGGGCCCATACTGATAATGTCCATTGTATCCACAGGTCTAGATCAACTAGATAGAACAGTATGTATCACATCTTTTATTCATACTTTGGATGAAACTGTACATTTCCATTACCTCCTGTTTGTTAATTCAGTTAATGGATATAGAATGTAAAGAGGAAAGGTGGCAGACAACCCGAGGGTGACGTGCTGCCATGCACTTCAGCTTTGTGTTTTGCCCCAAATCCCCACAAATGGTATGAGTGAATCATACTGTTCCTGAATGTGTTCAATGAGCTAAAATTCCTGTCAGAGCAATTGAATCACTTCAGAAGAAGCAGAAAGGTTTCTTTCCAAAGACAAACGTAAAATGTTCAGATGAAAGAGGTCGTCTAACGATTTCTTTTTTTTTTATAACGATTTCTAAGATACCAAACATAATGACTATTGTCTCACTGACCTATCACTAAACGATGGTTAAGGATGAATCACACAGATGATGAAGCTCAAATGAAACTGAAGAATATTGCAAGTGAGAATGCCAATCCAGGGAAATATGAAACACCTTTAATAACAGTCTATTGGTTTGGGGTCCGATATGATTTAATATTTTTCATTAATATTTTTAAACTATTTCTTACAACAATCTAATTTTCTCTACCTCTTATGTTGTTCTTATTTAAGTACTAACTGAATGAAATAAGAAACTACCTTTCAGTATATTGTTTTCGAATCCTTAAAACCGTCATTAGGGCAGCAAACGAGCTGTTAAATTAATTGTATCCCACCCCTAGACACAAGTATTTCAAATACCAACAGGGACGCTGAAATAGGTAGGTTTATTGTGCCAACCTGGCCAATAGGAACATGTGGGATTAATCAAGGTCGCAGGCAGGTTGATGGGCAAGGCCTGGCCCCTTCTCTCTTGCTCTCTGGTGATCAGACTAGTGTGCTGTTGCTTTAGCTAGTTTTCTGCCTCAACCTGTGGATCATGTCGCTAGAGCTTAAGGCTCTGTACAGATCTGCTTTGCCATGCTGCTGATTTGTACATTGGTTGAACTTGAGGTTGGTGGATCCTGTCTTCTTGCATTGCTTGTGTTCGATATCCCACCTGAGCCTGTTTCCCTAAACTCCTGAGCTGCTGACTGTTGGTGACTCACCCTGCTGGTTGCTGCCCATTGGTGGCACCCTTCCTGCCTTGCCTGAGGGAGCACTCAGCTGTCTGTACACATGCATTCCTCCAGTTGAATCCACAGAAATGAAATGGGCTATATTTGTGGGAAGAGATGATAGAGAAGACCGATATCAGCACCTAACATGACACCGGGAGCTGATTGTGGAACAGACCATCAATTGTTCCTATGTAAGCTCCAGTTGAAGTTGAAGAAAATGAAAATTATTGCCTAAGATCCAAAACAGTACCTGAATTCTATCCCACCTGAATTGCAAGAGCAGATTGGATGCACTTAACAGTGCTGGTAGAAGACCTCGGGAGCTGTGTTATGACACCAAGAACATCATAATTTTCTTCTTCTTCTTTCTTTGAAGATCATCATATCTGTAGAAAGTAGAAGGTCGTTCAAGAGACAAAAAAGAAAATAAAGAAGAGACTCTGACATTTGCTATCAGCAGGAGTAGCTAAGGGAAATGGAAGAAACAATAGGATGTAAGGACAGGACTGAAAACTCCAAAGTGATACCAGGAGGCTAAGGATGAGGTGGGGAAGAAAGGGGGAACTGATCCCAAGGATCTACATACAAACCCCTCGCTGGGGGATGGACAAGAGAAAAGTGGGTGAAGGGAGGCATCGGACAGTGTAAGACACGAAATAATAGTAATAATTTATGAACTATCAAGGGTTAGGAAGGAGGGAAGGTAGGGGAGAGGGGGGTAAATGAGTTGATACCAAAAGCTCAAGTAGAAAGACAATGATGTCAACAAATGTACAAATGTGCTTGACACAAAGGATGTATTTATAGATTGTGATAAGCATTGTATAAGCTCCCAATAAAATTACTTTTTTAAATGTTGAATGCATATCTGAAAAGTAACCTCTGATATTTACAGAGTAGATATAAGACAACAGTCATGCTGGTCTAGTAAAAGAGGAGCCGGTTTGTGAGGAATGGGTATCATTGAAAGGAATTGTAACCATTTCCGTAATCCTGAGAGATGTGCTAGAGTAATGTAGTTGCTTGTATTCTTCGGTGCATATTGGAGTTACATGATCTCGTACCAACTTGAAGTGTAGGGGTGGAGTTTAGCCTGTCAATCAGGTCACGGCTGGATGGTGCCTCCTGGTGTGCGTGACCTCCCATAGGAGGGTCCTGAGAACCTCCCCCAGTCTCTATGGCTTCACCTGCCTGCTGTCACGTCCCTCGGAGAGCTGAGAGACCATGTCATTGGACTCACACAACTCTACATCCTTCAGCCTGTGACGTGCCTGCATTCTGAATCACTGACCCTGGCTGCAGGGGCCTGAAGAGGGATTGGTCTAGTATCAGACTTATGGATTAGTATAGACTTGTTCGGCACCAGGCTGGGATGTTTGCTGGATACGTAATTATTTCTGGATGTAAAGCTCTCTCTTACACATAGCTGAGTGTCCTGGATTTCTTGCTCTAGTCTACCTGGTCTAACACACTGCATTAATCACTAGTATTTCACACTGGTGCCTTCCAGACCATGAGTGTCACTCACAGGTCAGGCACTCCTCTGTGCACTGAGAGGTTGGTGTTTCCAGAACATCAGTGGGTACCTAGGAAGTAAGTCCTAATGTTTAACTTCCTGTCAATCAGACTATTTTCCCCCATCCATTCATACTTTTGCATCTGTCAACACGGTCATTTTATAGTGTCCCTTGACTACTAAATAAAAATTTGGAAGTGTCTGCTCGCCCACAATTGCTTTGAAGGAAGATGTGGTGCTTTAATTTAGAAAACATAAAATTTAAAACAACCATATCATCATAGTTGTACACAGAAACACCTGCGGGCACCCAGAATTGAAACTGACTGTGGTAACGCTAAATTGGATGGTCTTTGAGAACAAAACAAAGGATTTTGTTATTCCCGTGGTTTTCTGGGGATTTTTGCAATGAGGAACAGGGGTTCTGATGAATTACAGACCTCTGGGTTTCACCTGGTCAGAGCCAACTGCACGACCCTTTCATGGTGGGGGTTGGTAAGGACTCACAGGCACCTGGAGAGAAGGCATCCGCGGTCAGTTACATACCTCATTGATCTCAGACCTTATTCTCCAGACTGAAACCTGGAAGCATCCACCAGCCATTCTTGAAAACAGATAACAAAGCATCCCTTGGCTCATTCACTTCCCAGCACCCTCTGCCCTTCCCTCTTTCTTAAGTAATGAGTTCTATTTGCATTGTTCTTGAGAATGCACACAGATGAAAGCAAAGCAAGTAAAAAACTTTTACACAGATGTTTCACTTCACATGGTGCTGCAATCTACTCCTCCTGACCTGAGTTCTTCCTCCTAAACATAGTCTTTCCTCCTTAACCTTTTTAAAAATTCTCTTTTGAATGAAAAAGAGTTTTAGTATATAACAGAGATGAATTTTCCAATAACTTATTTTATGATTAGTACATTTGTCGCACATATAAGAAATCTTTCCCTCCTTTAAGGTACTGTGTTTTTTGTTACTTTTTTAAACATCCTTTTATTGGGGGCTTGTACAACTCTTATCACAGTCCATCAATCAATCCATCGTGTCAATCACATTTGGACATTTGTTGCCATCATCATTCTCAAAGCATTTTCTTTCTACTTCAGCCCTTGGCATTAGCTCCTCATTTTCATCACGCCTCTCCGGTTGCCATGGTCAGTTGGATCCCACAGGGCTAGGTCTTTGAAAGAGCACAATGTTCAAGGCAGGGAGTCTTTTGCAGGTAAGCTACACACGAGTTTGATTTTCAGCAAGACTTCAGGAGTTATTGTCTTTTTAAGAATTTAGGTTCAAAGAGGATATCTGGCAATAGGTTCAAGGGCACATCCAGCCTTCATGGTCCCAGAAATTCTAGACCAGTTCTCAAACCTGTGGGTCGTGACCCCTTTGGGGGTTGAACGACCCTTTCACAGGGGTCACCTGATTCATAACAGTAGAAAAATTACAGTGATGAAGAAGCAGAGAAAATAATTTTACGGTTGGGGGGGTCAACACAACATGAGGAACTGTAATAAAAGTTGCTTTGGGGGCTGCAGAGGATGCTCTACATCTTGAATGTGGGGGTGTTGGCACAGGATTATGTACTGGTGAAATCTCAACTGTGTACTTCAGATGCGTGTTTCTTAGTATATGGAAATTCTTCCCCAGTAAGGGTGGTTTAGTACTTAAGGTATGTCGACTTCTGAGGGCATTTAACAATAGAAGGAAGTAAAATTGTCCTGACAGAGAAAGATAACCTTCTGCTTAAAAGAAAAAAGACAACTGATGGCCATTCCATTGGAGGAGGGCTAATTGATGCTCGCCAAGCTGAATAGGCCTTGGTCTCCTGGTCACCATCATTCACTGTCAGAGACTGGGTTAGGCATGTCGCCCATGTGGGCTGAGTTTTTCATTCCTTCCAATTCTGTGTTTATTTAGATGTGTGTGTGTGCACGTACGTGTGTGCTTGTGTGTGTGTGTTTTGCTATCTGTAAGAGAGAGAAACAGAGAAGGAGGAAAGAGAGTGAGAAACAGAGAGGGAAGATGCAGATAGTGGAGTCCATGAAATTACTTCATTTCATTTGAGTGCGTTTCCAAGGATAGAAACGCTCAAGTGGAAACTTTTGAATTAAAATCCACCCTGGAAATGCTGCTTCTTCTACACCCACAGCACACCCTTAAATGCCACATAAAATGTAAGGATCTCCATGCACTTTAGATGGTAGAACTTGTTACTTCTTACTTTCCCCAGGGGTCTCCTACTGAGTGTTTGAACACGCTCCGCCCAAGGGTTCTTAGAAGAGGCAGGGCGGAGATGAAGTAACAAGTGCTGGGTAGTGCAGGGTCAGACTTAATATACCCAGAGGTGATATCCTAGAGTATGCTATTTACTCCCAAAACCAACCCTCTATCTTGTCCAACCACCTGTCTAGGAAACTTCCTGGAACAATCTCACCTGGTTGAATATAGGTTCTATAAAGGTAACTGGATGATTCTGAACAAATGCCCCCTCCTCTTCCTTTTTTGCTTCAAAGGCCAATTCTCCCTTCTAACTGGACACCCCCCACCCCCCCACAGAAGTGTTACAAGGAAGGGGAGATTCAACCAGGGTGCTGCACAGCACCAACAAACACACATCGTTCCTCAAGTTCCTGCATGCTTTCTCACACATGCACCCCTACCGTGACCCACCTCTACGTTATAAAGCTGGCTAGGCCAGAGAACACACATTGGTACAGATAGGAGTTCTCAGCACATGGAATTCAGGACAGATAAACCCCTCAGGAACAGTACTGAGAGTAGCGATACCATGAGGAGAGGAGTATGGTTGAGGAAGGGGGAGAAAAAAAGGGGAACCCATCACAAGGTTGGGTATATAACCTCTCCCCATCCCCCCAAAGGGGACCAATAACAGAAATGTGGGTGAAGGGAACTCCTCATCTGTTCCCTCCCCCACCCTCCCTCATGAACCCCCGATAATTTAGAAATTATTAATTTAAAAAGAAATTTTTAATGTCTTACACTGACCATTGTCTCCCTTCACCCATTTTTTTTCTGCTGTCTATCTCCCAGAGAGGGAATTATATGTATATCATTGTGATTGGTTCCCCCGTTTTCCCAGTATGGTGATGCTAAGTGAGTTTGGGTCTGCTAATTGCAAAGTTGGTGGTTCCACCTATTCCTGCCCTCCTTTTGAGATGAATAAAGCCATCTGCTCTTAGAAAGGTTTCCAAAGACTCAGACATCCTGTACAAGGTCACTAGGAGTCAGCGATGACTCAATGGCAGCATGTTGGTTTCCTGGTGATTTGCTTGTCTGTTTGATTTGAAGATTTGAGTGGGAGTATTTGAAAAGGATAAGGGTTACAGAGGGCAGAGGTAAACTTGATATGTAGGGCACCCAATGGGGCGCATCAGTTCAGTTACTAGTTTGTTATTTCCATTTCACTGTGCTGCTACTCAATTTTCATCAGATATTCTATGCTGAGCCACTGAAAATTCAGAATATTCTTCAGGAACATTAAAACATTAAGCAAAAACAAGCAAAATGTGGACAAGAAATCTGAACCCACACCTGATTTGTAACCAAATATCTGACGTGGAGAAAGGACCATGGAGACTGGCATAGTTTCCTCCAGTCTTATCAGCTTATACCTCAAATGATTGATTGGGATTGCTTTGAAAATCTACACTGCTCATGACAAGATGGCCTTGGTATCGATACTCTAGCTGGATCCCTTAGGCTTTAGTTCTTAAGGTTGGTTTTTATTTGTTTGATAGCAGGAAACACTTTCAAGTGTTTATGGCTACAGTTTGTCTTCAACAGAAGTTTTGTGAAGAAGGAAATCCTATAAATAGTAAAAAGGGGGAAACTGTTAGTGCTCCCATGCTTGAAGCAGATGGGTGTCAATACATCTGTAAACCAGGTGAGGGTGCTCCGCCTACTTAAAGGGCAAAAATAAAAGTAGTCACAGACAACAAAACCGCTAACCTCAAGGATAGGGTGGGAAGTGTTTACTTCCAAGTTGAGATGCCTGAATGACCGCAACCAGAGCTAATTTTCAAGTTTCTGGGCTCAGTCATCTGTGCCTTCTCTTCTCACAGCAAATCACCTCAGATGATGCCAGCCCTCACGTCTTCAAGCTTGAGGTTCTAAGCTACCACTGACAGCAACAGTTGTGCTGCAACCATCAGCGCTGTGGAACATCAGCATTCCCGAGAGAATATGAAACATCCCTCAACTTATTTTTTTGCAGGATATACTGGAAGCATTGGGCTATCAAGTTCCACAGCTGGCTAGGGGGATTCTACATTCGGGTATATGGAAGCATTACGGAGTCAGCATCTCTGAATCTCCGGTTAGAAAATCGAACTACCCCATAGCCTCTTAGGAGCGGATATTAAGGGCTCCAGTAGAAGGCAAATGTTTTGAGAATGATGATGGCAACAAATGTACATATGTGCTTGACACAATGGATGTATGTAAGGATTGTGATAAGTGTACGAGCCCCCAATAAAATGATTAAAACAACTACTCTAAAAGGAGAAAACATCATTTGAGGATAACAGTCTTTGCATTAAAGGTGAATCTGAAGCCTATTTGCTCAACTCACAGATCTGGGGATTGACAGGAAAGACAAGCTTTGAGATACCATTTGTCACAGGTGCTGACATTTCTAAGACGCTGCTGGTGCAAACCACAAGTGGCTACTGGGTGGGTGACGACAGAAATCTTGTCTTCTACGTGCATAGTTGTCATGAGGGTGCATCCCCCAACTTTGAAAGAGGACTTGAATTTCACAGCGAATAGGCAAGACGACTTCCGTCAGCTTGGGCAGCTCTTTTGGACGAAGTTTTTACCAGTGACTTGAACTGAAATTAATGCAAGCTACTGGCTCATGCAGTCAGTAAATGAAAACAAAGGGCCCAAGTAGGAAGGAAAAAACAAGTCGATTTACCTCAGGAGAGGGGAACAAAAAACCTAGTTAGTGCATCGTTTGAGTTGAGTTTGCATTGGGTTGGGGAACAGAGGAGGGACATTTTCAACATGGCTTTAGGTTAGAAGCGCTTCAGAATGCCTTGCACACCCGGCCCCCAAATCAAAACCCAGGTGGCAGAGACAGAACCAGGAAACAACCCGGCCTCCCAAAACTCCCAAGGAAGCAGCTACTGCCCATTCCAGGGGATCCAAGGCCGGGCAGGGGGCAGAAGGAAAGCCCCTGTGGGGGTGCACGCTGCCTGTTCCAGATCGGGTCGCGCACGTCTCCGGGGCACCGCTCCCAGGTAAAGGCTGCACGGGAAGACCTCGGGGCCCAGAGCGGGTTCCCCATCTCACCACAAGCCATCAGTCTGCAGGGCCTCCAGAAGCCACGCCCCTCGGGCAGGTCAGAAGCCAGCCCAGCCAAGGCCTCCAGGGCACCATTGGCTGCAGTAGCAGGTATGTGGGCACTTCCGGGTCACCGGGGTCGTGGGGCGGGACTTCCGGAAAGCGCAAGTGAACTTACGCGGCCGGCGGGCGACGGTGGCGGCAGCGGGGCCGTGTTCAGGCCTCAGCGCGGGCCTGGAGGTCCCGTGGGTCCGGTTCTCCGGGACCCCCGACGACGTCGCAGCCGGTAACGGGTCGTCTCCGGGGTCGGGGCCGGGGCGGCGCGTCGGGACGGCGGCGGGTCCAGCGCGGCGTGAGGAGGCCGGGCCGCCGGCCGCAGGGTGCTCGGCGGGGCGCGAGCGCAGCCCCCGCGGCCTCCCGGCGCCCCGCTCCCCGCCTGCAGCCGCGCGGCCCACCTGCTGCTCCGGCGGACGGACGGGCGCCCCGCCGCGCCTTTTACCTCAGCGCGCCCTCAGAGGCCACGCAGGCCCGGGGTCGCGCGGCGGGAGGAGGAGCCGCTTTGGCGCATGCGCGCGCCGAGGCTGCCGCCGTGCGTCGTGCCGACGTGCACGTGGCGACGTCGCCGCGCTGGGGCAGCGCTGCGGGGGCGGGGCTCTGGCTCTGGCGGGGACTTGGCTGCGCAGGCGCTTCCATTGACTCCTGTGGTCCGCGAGGCGCGTGGACCGAGCTCTGGAGTCGCTGCGCGCTGAAGCGCCGCCCTGGCAGGTGAGGAGCACCTGGGGCCGATCCTCGGAATCCAGGAGGCTCCTCTGTCTCTGGTGCTCCGAGCGGGCGGGGCCGGGCCCTGCGCCCACGCTTCCCTTTGACCTCTACGTCCCAGGTGTCTGCGTGGCTCCATGCTTCCTGGGAGAGGCGCGAAGTCCCCCAAGGTCCCCAGGTCTGCAGCCACGGGTCCTCCACAGCTCCATTTAGGTTGTTGTTAAGGAGCCCAGGACCTTGCCCTTTGCCTGGCGCTGACATGAAGGAGATGCTCTGAGCATTTGTTTTCAGTTTCTCCTCAGAATATTTAAAGTTGCAAGAGGCACTTCCTGTAATATCACTTATCTCCTTGCATAACACGTTAACATGCTAGAAAAATACCTGGGATTCTACCCGGCTTGACCTGTGATGCTTAGCAGAAGCAGAGTTCAGATCAACAGTCTTTGAAGCTGTGGCCATCTATCCAATCTGAACACGCCCATTGCCAACAGAAACACCTTAGTACTTACCAACAAGAACAAATTCATTGGCTACTTTTTTCTGTGTGTATGAATAATGGGGAAGGCATTTCCCTTTAAACCTAGAACGGAAAACATGGTCAGTTGATTTAGTGAATGCAATAAAACCATTCAATACATAACCCGGATGACAAGGATTTTGTGCCTGGCCTTGCATGCATCAACAATATCCGCATAGCCCCCTTATCTACAAAACAGCATCTGTACACTTTACTTCATGGAGTTACCAAAGACCTTCCGTTCGGAATAAAAAGCAACTGGTGAGATGCAGCAAGACCGAGTGAAATCAAACAAGGTGTGACTCTGCAGGCCTGTTCCATTATGTGACAACTGTAGAACCGCTGAGTCACACCATCAGCATCGTCACCAGTGGCTCCATGGATCAACACAAAGGACCGCCTTCCTCTGTGGGTTGTAGACACTCTTCTGCATGTTTAGTAGGATGGTATTTACAGGCAGACAGACAATTGTCACAACTGAAATGTGAGCCAATTCTGATCAATGGAGAGAAAATTGATCCTCAGTAAATCTGACTAAAAGCATGTGTCCACACGTACGGAGGAGTTAAATATAGTACAAACCTTACATTCTCAACACGACAAGGCAACTAATACCCTGTTCATCCTTTTTTTTTTAAATTTAAGCAAAAGGAATGGCTCTCGACATACGGCTATGGTATTGGAATGTTTGTGACTGTACGTCTGTCTACCACAGATACAGAGAAAAATAAAGACAAAGTTCTACAGTCAAATAAAAATTTCACAAGTTAATTTCAAGTTGACAACTTGGGTCATTGTATATCCCCAGCACAAGTCCAAATCTTTTTCAGTAGATCTATTTCTCTATGTTAGACTTAAGACCTCATTGTTTCTGACTTACGCAATCAATTTTCAGAAATTGTCTTTTATTGGGTGTTCGTCTGCCTTCTCTGCCCCAGTCTTCACAGAAGTGACATGATCAGGAAGGAGAGAATGTAGCCACCTGTCACCTTCTGTGGAGAACTGGGGCCTGGAGGTGCTGAGTTCAAATCAAATCACCAACAGACAATCGTCTACAGAATAAATGCTACCTCCTCCTTTTTGAGAACTTTGATCTTCTGCTGCCATCACCCTACTTCCTGTATACAGTTCCCTGGACCCCTCCATCCCACTCTTCCACGCACATTTTTTGAACACAGAAGTGTTAAGTATTTTTTTTAATAGACTTGAGTGTTTCAGAACAGAATCCTTTCCCTGCTTCTTAATTCCTAACTTCCAAATTCAATTCCTCCTCCAAAGGCCTTCCATACCTGTAGAAACCCAGGTATAATCCACCCAAATTCCATTATCTCTTTATGAATCTGAACTAGGAATCCAAAGAAGCGAAAAATATTTCCACTTCTTTCATTATTGACTTGAGTTCTTACCAAAGGTGTGCAAAATACCAGTCATATCAATAATCCTTGAGGTAATGAAACCTTTTCCACCTCATGGGAGTGAGACTTTATATCATGTAGGCTATGTTACATCCAAGGTGGAATTCCCGCTGTCAAATGGGTCAAAGCCTTAAGTTGCTTCCTTACAGTGTGACTTTCTTTTTTTAAATTTAACGCATATATCACAGCATTCCATAATTCAGTCAAGCCAAGCAGAATTGTACAATTGCTCCCTCAGTTTCCAAGCATTCTTTCTGTTCATGGACTCTGTTACTGCCTCTCCCCTTCTCCTGACCACTGTAACTCCCTCCTCCCCAAACCGATAGTCTACTTCCTGTGTCTGTAGGTACATCAATCCTGGGTTTCATATACAAAAGGAAAATAAAAAGGAAAAACTTAACACAACTTCAATGACATAACACCTCTGAGATACACCCTGATTTGAAAGCCAAAAACAAACGTGAGAATACAAACCAAAGATAGCAAAAGTTTTAGAAAATAAATTAGATATAGCATGTATCAAGGGGGGTGGTGGGAGAGGAAATCAACGGACAAAATATTAGCTGTTCAAGTCAGATCTGTGCCTTTAATCTTCTATACTCATTCCTCCAAAGCACTCTATTTGGGAACCCCCTTCCTCTAATCTGTCAGTTGTCAATAGAGGAGATTTGTTCCACAAGTGGATGTTGGGCTCCCACTGTCATCCATAGCTTTCTGCACACCAGATTCTGATAAGCAGGGGAAGCTGAGAACCTACATAACCCTCACCCCACGACTTCAGCTTTCTGTTTGGTGGGATTCTGTTTTTAAGGGTGGCCCATCTGGGTCACTGTTTGCTGACAGTCGTCTGTCATATCTCTACTGACCTTGGATCTAGGCGACTGACTACACCTACTGGCCTGTGATCCTGCTACAGTCCACATCACATTTCTGCATCCACACCCTGCAGCTACTTGCAGGTGAAGGGGGCCCTGGTTTGCCTCTCATTGTTGGTCTGAGTAGGACTGGGCTGGGATGCGTTCTGTGGGTGTGAGATTGCTTGTTGATCTCAAGCTCTGTCTCACAGACATGTGAGTGCCACTGGATTGATTTCTCTAGGCTACCTGTCCTACCCACAATTCCACCTCAACCCGCCCACGCACACAGCAATGTATTCAAAGTAGCCAGGAGTCGGTTTTGTTGAGAGAGGTTATGTTGTGTTTTTATGCTCTGCCCTCAGCTTTTAAAACTACCTCAGGTTCTGTGAAATTTGATAGGTGTCTCGAAAGTGATACATGAAGGATTCCATTGGAAACGTCAGGATTTGAGGGGACTCTTCATTTGTCTCACTCTAATATTTGGTAAGGCTTTGGGTCCTAAATCTCCGACTGTACAGAGTCTTCCAAACCCACCGCCCAGAACCCTGAGATTTCTCTGCAACCAAGGAAGGTGGATTCTCCCTTGGTAACCAGATTGTTGTGTTCATTTTCATTCCATGAAATGTCTACTTACTTGATATAGAATCCAAAACTGATGAGCTGATTGACCAGGAAATAGTCAATCTGACGGATAAAAGAACTGAATTCACCACCTTCCATTGACTTCTTTGGGATGGTGGAGGCAACGTACAGGTGTTTATAATTTCCTTTGACCTGAAAGTGACTTTTAGGTAAGAAATGTTGGCACAGGACTTATTTTTTCTTGAACATCATCTACAGTAATGCTGCCCATTGTTTGCATTAGAGCAAACACTGCATGTGTTGAATATAAAAAGCTTATAACAATAAAAACAACAAATGCCAACATAGGAAACAAAAGTAAGAAATCTCTGCAGCAGTTTTCGCCATTTCATCACCTACTTATCCACCTGACAACCAGTGTCTATTTCTAGGGCAAGTACAGAGGGAGACAGGTAGAAATGCAGCATGCCCTTGATGTTGTTTGCGGTTCCAACTCACATCCACTGTGTTATTTCATGTGAAGTACAGAGGGAGAAAGTAGAAACGCAGCATGTTGCTCATGGTGTCTGTGTTTCAGCACTCCATTCAAACCAGAGAGTTGCCGGACAGACTCTGCCCAGAAGAGACCCCACCAGAAAGTTCCAGTTACCTATTTCTGAAAAACCAGCCACGCAAAACCATATGGAGCATATTTCTGCCGAGCAAGGCATCAAAGTGTCCTGCATCAGCATTCTCTCGTGGGGCTTGGTCTTAGAAACTTATCATTACCCAATAAATCAAAAGACTGTGCTTTGGGGAGTTACAGGTGTAGACCCAGGTGCACACATTTGGAAACACCAATACAATCCCTCAAAGCTACATGCACGTGCACAAAAGAAGACCCCCCCCTCCCCTGTGCTGGGATTTCCTCATTACCATTGAGAGTTTTTCTTTAGGCAGTGTCCAGTGCAGCGCAGGTGAGGGCGAGTCCCAGCATCAGGAGTAGAGTCCTCATCTTGCTGTGTTGTTCACTTGCCTTCTGAAGAGCCAGTAGAAGGTAACCTGCTGTAGAGGTTGTGTATTCTTCCCTCCTATTATGCCTCCTGTGTTTCCATGTGACTCTTTATCATGGGGTTCCCGAAGACATCATCTTGAAACAGCAATCGTAAACATCCTGGTTGGCAATTCTTTAAGGACATTTAGACTCTTTGCAGTTCATTTTTTCCACTCTATTTCTCTAACAAAACAAAACAAAAACCCTTTTAGCTCAAGATCTGTTCCCCCAGGTTTCTTGTGAAAGGGCAGCAATGTCTGTTCCGTGATTCCTGAGAGAGAGTGATGGAAGTGCCAACTCTGAGGAGGAAAACCTTGGTCTTTGGGGTCACTTTTGCCTCAAAGCCAGTGAGGGACTTGCTCATGGTCACCGTCTGTAGGATCTGGAGTGTTGTCTGTGGGTGTGACTCGGTGTTGGGGAGGAGAACCTGCACTTGTCACTGTCTTCTCAGTGTCTCCTCTGAGCCATTCATGGAGAACCACAGATGCCTTCTTTGTGTAAAGCTCCTACAACATGACTTCATATGGAGACAGGAGTCCCTCTTGTCACTCTGGCTTCCAGACTAGAGTTAATCAGCCACTGGAATAAGTTAATCATTGGTCCTGTGACCATGGCCCACAGTGCATTTTCATACAGATGTTAGGGCCCGCCAGTCAGTTCCGACCCACAATGATCCTGTGCGTAAGAGAAGGCAGCAGCACTGGCCCTGTGCCATTCACAGTTATTCTTTCGTGTATCCAGTGTTGAAGCCTCTGTGTCAGTCCATCGTATCGAGGGCCTTCCCCTCTCTCTCTGCCCTTCTACTTTCCAAACATGTCATCCGTCTCCAAGGATGGGTCGCTCCTGAAAACATGTCCAAAGTCTGTAAGAGGAATCATTGCCATCCTGTTCTTTAAGTAGCACACTGGCCTTAATTCTTGCAAGATACACTTGTCCTCTGGAAGTCGGAGGTGCTTTCTTGTAACATGATTCAAATGCATGACTTCTTCTGTGGGCTTCCTTTGTGAAATGTTCACATACAAATGAAGACATTGGAAATACCATGGCTTGGGTCAGGTGTACCTTCGTTCACAAAGTATCATCTTTGCTTTCAACAGCTTGTTTCGAAAATATGCCTAATACATCTTTTCATAACTTTCTGCCGCTTCCATGTCATCGATTATGTATCCATGCGTAACAAAATAATTCCGCACTTCAACTTTTTACGCTGGGTTTTTCATGGTGTCACCTATTGGACTACCTGTGAAGACGTTGGTCTTCTTGACAGAGTTGTAACCTGTTATGGAGGATGCAATCCTTGATCTTCATAAGCCAGTATTTCAACTCCTGCTCACTTTTAGCAAGCCAAGTGGTTCATAAGCTTTTCTTCAGTTCTGATGCTTCATTCTTCCTCATATAATCTTGCTCCTCTGATGACTTGCTTGACATTCGTATGGAAATGTATGGTGATGGCACACAACAGAGACATACACCTTTCGTGAATGCCAGGCAGGTGCAGCATGCCCTTGGGCTGTGGGAACACAACCAGGAGTTCTGGAATTCCCATTCTTCTCAAGGCTACTCACCTTGTTAAGGTCCTTGCACTTGAATGCCTTTGCATAGTCATGGGTACACAAATAAACATCTTTCTGGGATTATCTGCTTTGACGCAAGGATCATTTGGTGTCAGCAGTGATATCCCTTGTTTCACACCCTCTTCTGAATCCCATGGCAGCTCCCCTGTCACTGCATTGCTGCAACCATTGTTGGATGATCTTCAGCAAAACCTTACATGCATGTGCTTTTTAAAGGACATTGTTCTTGAATGGGAGCCTTCTGTTGGGTCACCTTTCTTGGGGATGGGAACGATATTGGTTGCCTTCCAGTAAGTTGGCCAGGTTGCTGCCTCCCAAATTTCCTGCCATTGATGAATAAGTCTTCAATGTCTCACGAACTTGTTGAAACATTTCAGTTGGTATTCTACCCATTCCTGGAGACCGGTTACGAGCTAATGCTTTTAGTGCAGCTTGAAGGGTTTCCTTCAGTTCCGTTGGTTCCTACTCCCTCTGGAAATGGTAGGTAAAGGACGAATACTTTTTGGTACAGTGACTTCGTATAGTGTTTCCATCTTCTTTTCAGGGTTCCTGCACCATTCAGTATTTTCCTTATAGAATCTGTCAACATTGTAACTCAAGTCTTGAACTTTTTTGTGAATTCTTTCAGTTTAAGTTGTGCTGCGTGTATTCTTCCCTTTTGGTTTTCTAACTTTAGGTCTTTTGTATTTCTTCTTTTTTTAATCATTTTATTAAGAGTTCATATGATTCTTATCACAATCTATCATACATCAATTGTGTAAAGCACATTTGTACATTCATTGCCCTCATCATTCTCAAAACATTTGCTCTCCACTTAAGTCTCTGGCATCAGATTCTTATTTTCCCCCCTCCATTCCTGATCCCCCTCCCTCGTGAACCCTTGATAATTTATAAATTATTATTTTGTCATATCTTGCCCTGTCCGACGTATCCCTTCCCCCACTTTTTTGTTGTCAGTCCCCCAGGGAGGAGGTCACATATAGATCCTTGTTATGGGTTCCTCCATTCCAGTCCACCCTCTATCTTTACTCCCAGTATCACCAGTCACACCACTCGTCCTAAGGGGATCATCTGCCCTGGATTCCCTGTATTTCCAGTTCCTATCTGTACCAGTGTACATCCTCTGGTCTAGCCAGACTGGCAAGGGAGAATTCGGATCATGATAGTGGGGGGTGGTCCCTATCCCGCCTCACCGAGGCAAAACACTTAAGAGGGTGGAACAGAACAGCAAGGGAATGGAGCGGCGAGGTCCTAAGGGAATGCTGAATGTGGACTTTGGGGCCAGGGCATGGTGCCCCCACAGACTAGACTGAAAAACACTCTTAAGGCCAACAAACGCTCTTTAACTGCAAGCTTTTCTTTCTTGTGTTTTGGGTTTTTTTGCATTGCTTTTGTTTAGTTGTATATTGTTACTTGGTTTTTCTCTGTCTTGTTTTTGTGCATGTTATTATCTCTGCAGGTCTGTCTAAGGAAAATAGGCTGGATGCACAATCTGGAGGAGAAAACAACGGGACCAACAGTTCTGGGGGGGCAGGGGAGAGGGGGAGGGGAGAAAGGAAGTATTGTTAACAAACCCAGGGACAAGGGAACAACAAGTGATCCAAATTGATGGTGAGGTGGGTGTGGGAGGCCTGATAGGGCATGATCAAGGGTAATGTAACCAAGAGGAATTGCTGAAACCCTGGTGGGGACTGAGCGTGATAGTGAACCAGGAGGGAAGTCAAGGGAAATAGAGGAAAGAGCTGGGAGGCAAAGGGCATTTATAGAGGTCTAGATAAAGACATTACATATGCAAATATATTTGTGTATGAGGATGGGGAAATACATCTTTGTTTTCCCATCTATACATCTAGAGATAAAAATACAATATCTATGTTTATAGGTTTAGTATTAAGGTAGCAGAAGGACATTGGGCCTCCACTCAAGCACTCCCTCAATGCAAGAATATTTTCTTCTATTAAATTGGCATTCTATGATGCTCACCTTCCCGACACAACTGCTGAAGGCAAAGCGGATGAGTAAGCAAATGCGGTGAAGAAAGCTGATGGTGCCCGGCTATCAAATGATACAGCATCTGGGGTCTTAAAAGCTTGAAGGTAAACAAGCAGCCATCTAGCTCAGAAGCAACAAAGCCCACATGGAAGAAGCACAAAAGCCTGTGTGTTCACGAGGGTCCGAAGGGATCAGTTAATGAGGCATCAGAGAAAGAAAAATCATATCACTGTGTACTCACCTCCATGATAGAATTGCTGAAGACAATTCAGCACATAAGGAATTGTGGCAAAGAAAGCTGATGGTGCCCGGCTGTCAGAAGATACAGCATCTGGGGTCTTAAAGGCTTGAAGGTAAACAAGCAGCCATGTAGCTCAGAAGCAACAAAGCCCACATGGAAGAAGAACACCAGCCTGTGCAATCACTAGGTGTCAGAGGGACCAAGTATCAGGCATCATCAGAACAAAATATCTTACCATAGTGAATGAGGGGGAGAGTGCGGAGTGGAGACTCAAAAAAGCCCATTTGTAGGCCACTGGAGATGCCCTAGTACAGGGGTCTCAGGGAGGAGATGAGTCAGTCAGGGTGCAGTGTAGCAAAGGTCTTGCACATTTCATTACAAGATTTTCCATTGTCTTTTCGAGCTACCCTTTGCAATGTTCTCTCTCACACTGTGACTTCATTCATCCTTTCGTCCATTTGTGTGGCTGCTCCACTATTGAGTGTAATTTCCCGAGTCTCTTCTGACATCCCCTGTGATATTTTCTTTCTTGTCTTTTTTAATGAACTTTCATTTTTCCATGAATGATGTTCTTCAAGTCCTTCCACATCTCAGCATGAGCTGTTGGAATTAGCTTCCAGTGCAGCTAATCTCTGCTCGAGATGTTCTTGATATTCAGAAAGGACAGACTTAAAGTCGAATTTTGGCTCGCCTGGATTGCTGTGACTTTTCTTTGGCTTCACCTTGAACTTGCATATGAGCAATTGAGGTTCCTGTTCACATTCAGCCCCTGGCCAGGTTTCAGCTGCTGATGCTGAGATTCTGCGTCATCACTTTCCACAGACGTCCTCAGTCTAGTTTGTGTGCATTCTGTCAGGAGAATTCCATGTGTATAGTGTTAAAAGAACATATTTGTAGTTAAGAGAACACATTTGCGATGAACAAACCCTCACACTTCCAAAATTCTATTATGGGACCTTCGGTTTAGTTCCTGTCACCAGGTCCATATTTCCCAACTACTGTTCCTTTTTCTTTGTTTTGACTTTTTGCATTCCAGTCACTAATAATTATCAGTGCCTCTGATTGAGGATGTTGATACAATTCTCCAACTTCTTCAGGAACAGCCTTTGTGGTTGGTGCGTAAATTTGAATAATAGGTACCTTGATTAGATTACCTTGATGGTGGATGAATATAATCCTTTCACAGACAGCACTGTTGGTGAAGATTCATTTGGAAATGACCATGACACTTTGACACTTAATTTAAGGTCTATAAATTGATTTTCCCTTGCTTTTTCTGAGTAGTTTGGAGGAAGCAAACCTAAGTTTCCTTCTGCCTCGTGCTTGCAGAGGAAACTTTTGAGTTTATTTAATCAACCTGATCTTTGTTACAGCTCAAACTGTGACAAGGACGTTAGGATCCTTGTTCCTGGCAAAAATACAACATAAATAAAACAGGAGACTCTTGATACCCCTAAGAGTGTGACAAAGAGCAGGTTTAGCTGCTAACCTAGGAAACAGTTACCCATACGTAGCTCTCTCATGGCCTCACCCCAGTCACGTTACTTTCAGTGTCTCCTACTAACTGCCATGGAGTCAATGCTACTCCTAGCGACCCTTATCAGCTGGGGGGAAAATAACCGCTGTGACTTTCTCAGCCTGCAACTCTCTGTGGGCCAGAAAGTCCTGCCTTTGTTCTGAGGAGTGGTTGGTGATTGCAACCTGTGGACCTTTCGGATCACAAGCGAATGTAAAACCATCCTGCCACTAGGACTCCTAACTGCCTCGGGTGCCTGTGAAACTTGGGCATTAAGTAAAGAAAACTGAAGAAGAACAGATTTGTTTGAATCGTCAAAGAATATTGCAAGTAACATTGATTGAGAAGAGGACACAGATCTGAGTTGGAAGTAGGGACAGAGGGTACTTTAGCTAGAAGGATGGTCAGATTTTGTCTCATATACTCTGGACTTGCTGTCGGGAGGGACAAGTCCCTGGAGAAGGGCATCAGGCTTGGTGAAGTAGAGGGGCCGTGAAGGAGAGGAAGACCCCCGACAAGCTGAATCCTCACTGGCTGTAATAATAGGCTAAGACACGGGAACAATGTGAGGAGGGTGCAGGAGGGCCCATGTTTGTTGTTCTGGTGCAGGGAGTTGCTATGGATTGTAACCTTCTCAATGCCATGTCCCAGGAACAGCAGCTTGTGTCCCCAGTGGTTATCACACCATCCCTGAAGCCCTGTAGTCTCTTGTTGATCTAAATGGAGGAGGCTTTGGATCTGACTTTTCTTTTTTCTCTCTAAACTGTTTTGTTGGATGTGAATGCAGATATCATATCATTCCACAGTTTAATCACATCAGGCAGTATTATACAATTAATACTACGGTCAGTTTTAAGACATTCTTTGTGTTCTGGAACTCCTTGACATCAGGTGCCTTTTACCAGCCCCGTTCCTCCCCCTTCTGTACACCGCCCCACCCCCTCCCCAGACACCATTATCCTACTTGCTTTCCCCGTAGTCCTGGGTATCGTATACTGACCATCAGAGAAACACATAACACAAATTCAGCAGGGTCAGCCCCCAATGACTAAACACATCTGTTGTGAACCCCAACATGAACAAAGAAATACAGAAAATGAAAATAACTAGATCAGTCCCAGTTGGATCATAGTGGGGATCAACTGACAAGGTTTTAGCCATGCCAGTCAGGCTTATCCCTCGCATTACCTGTACTCATCTTCCCAAAGCACTTTGTTTGGTAACCAGGATCTTCACATCCCTCTGTTCTGGATCATGAGAAATCACTGGAGCTTCATCTCAATGGCATTGCCCACCCCCTTCCTGAGTTAGGACATCGCTGACATAAGTCACAAAATATTTTCTTCCTGCACTGGAAGGGGTGACTACACTTAGGGATTACAACATCTAACTACAGCTTAATTTTATTAAATACTGGGTATTTTTATCAAGAGCATGTTACGTCTTCCACCCTCCTGTGATTATGTCCCTTACATCTGGTGGGCGGTTATGCAGCAAAGAGATGGTGGGTGCCTTTATTCTTTTTACTTGGTTTCCCAACAGCTAAGTCTTAATTTTACTATAAGTATTTTGATGAACAACAAGCTAACTCTTTCACTCTTTTGTAATAATGTCTCTTAATCCTTGGGAATATATATGCATCAAGAGCTTGAGTGTGCTTTTATGCACTTTTTGTCTGTTCTCATTGTTCTTGAGAACGTACCCAGTAGATCATATGCCAACGACACAAATTATTTATAACCCACTGAGGGACAATGATGCTGTTGTTCAAATTGTGGAACCAGTCTCACTCTCCTCCCCTGAGCTGATCCCCCATTTGCACCCACTCCTTAATTCCTGGTCTCCTCCTCCTAGTTCACTGAGACCTGTTACCGCAAGAGCGTTCGGCCTACACCAGGAGATTCTTGAAATATTTCTTTTTTTTTTTAATCAATTTATTGGGGCTCATACAATTCTTATCACAGTTCATACATATACATACATCAATTGTATAAAGCACATCTGTACAGTCTTTGCCCTAATCATTTTTTCTCTTTTCTTTTTTTACATTTTATTAGGGACTCATACAACTCTTATCACTATCCATACATATACATACATCAATTGTATAAAGCACATCTGCACATTCCCTGCCCCAATCATTCTCAAAGCATTTGCTCTCCACTTAAGCCCTTTGCATCAGGTTCTCTTTTTTTTCCCCTCCCTCCCCTCTCCCCCCTCCCTCATGTGCCCTTGGTAATTTATACATCGTTATTTTGTCATATCTTGCCCTATCCGGAGTCTCCCTTCCCCCCTTCTCTGCCGTCCCTCTCCCAGGGAGGAAGTCACATGTGGATCCCTGTAATCAGTTCCCCCTTTCCAACCCACTCACCCTACACTCTCCCAGCATCGCCCCTCACACCCTTGGTCCTGAAGGTATCATCCACCCTGGATTCCCTGTGCCTCCAGCCCTCATATGTACCAGTGTATAGCCTCTGCCCTATCCAGCCCTGCAAGGTAGAATTCGGATCATGGTAGTTGGGGCGAGGAAGCAACCAGGATCTGGGGGAAAGCTGTGCTCTTCGTCGGTACTACCTCACACCCTAATTAACCCATCTCCTCTCCTAAACCCCTGTATGAGGGGATCTCCATTGGCCGACACTTGGGCCTTGGGTCTCCACTCTGCACTTCCCCCTTCATTTAATATGGTATATATATACATATACACATACATACACACACTTATATCTTTTTTTTTGCATGATGCCTTTCTATAACTAAAATAATAGAATTAGAAACCAAATCAAGGATTCGCTGTGGAAAGAATAAAGTGGATTACCAGCCAACAAACACTATACATTTGGTGACTTGGATGACAATCCTCAAAACACAACAGCACTTTGCCCCTCTGCTTAGAAGTTCTTCTTCCTTCTGACCTCTGTTTTTTCTTATACATCATTTTATTGGGGCTCATGCTACTCTTATCACAATCCATACATATATCAATTGAGTAAAGCACCCTGATACATTTGCTGCCCACATTCTCAAAATCCGCCTTCCACTTGGGTTCCTGGAATCAGCTCAGGTTCCTTTTTCCTTCCCCCTCCCTCCCCGCTCCCCCCTCCCTCATGAACCCTTAATAATTTATACATTATGATTTTATCTTATCTTACAATGCCCGGTGTCTTCCTTCACCCACTTTTCCTGCTGCCCATCCCCCAGAGAGGAGGTTATATGTAGATCCTGGAGATCGGTTCCCATTTCTACACCCCCTTCCCTCCCAGTATCGCCACTCTCACTGCTGGTCCTGAGTGGTTCATCTGTCCTCGGTTCCCTGTGTTTCCAGATCCCAACTGTACCGCTGTGCATCCTCTGGTCTAACCAGGTTTGCAAGGTAGATTTGGGATCGTGATAATTGACGGGAGGAAGCGTTTAAGAACTAGAGGAAGGTTGTGAGTTTCATTATTGCTACACTGAACCCTGGGAGACTCATCTCCCCACTACCCCTCTGCAAGGGATGTCCAGTTCTGACCTCTATTTTTGCTGAAATGCTTGACCTTCTAGACTATCATTGGTTATTTGGTCTCTGTCTCTTTAGAACAGAGTGGCTTGGCGTCCTTGACTAACCCTTTAAATTTAAACTATGTACAACAAAACAATAGAATCAATTAAAAAACAAACAAAACTCTCTAGTTCCACAAGGTGATTATAGAGGAGAGAAACATACTGAACCCATCGCATGACCAGAGACCTGCATCTGAAAATAAAGAGGGGCAAACTCGTTGCAGCTACCTAGTCAATTCTGACTCATAGCCCCGTACGACAGCAGAACTGCCCCTTTGGGTTTCAGAGTGTGTCAGTCTTTATGGAAGAAGAAAACCTGTGGGGTTCCTCATTCATAGTTGGACCTAAAGGCGAACAGAATAAAAAAATCAAAGGTTATACAATACGTGCAACTGAAGCTTTCTCGGTGGAGAGCTTTCCTAGTTGGCTAGGGACTGGTAGACCTGCTTGAGAGAAAACTGGGAAAGAATATCTTAAGTAAACACACTTGAAGGCCAAACATTTCCAGGTATTGAGGTTGACTTGAGTAAATACCTTCAGGACATTTATGGAGGGAAGCTTCAGGGAGCTGAGAGGCACATCTGAGGGGGCAGACAGGACCATGTGTGTGCGTATCCTAATGTTGATTGATTGGAGGGTAGAACTGTGCCCCCTTTAAGTTTTCTTGGTCAAATCTTGATAGTAGATGTGAGGCTGTGGGATTCCCTGGAGCCTAGACCCATGAGTCAACAAGATGGCCTATGAATTACACTCATCTGTCCATTAAATCAGAACTGAAAACATTGATGTTCCCTTTGAGACAAATATCTTGAGGGTGTTTACCGTGGAGAATAAACACATGAGATGTGAGTAATGTCAGAGACCATCTGGTCTCACAAGTCACGTAAATACCTGTGAATCTTTAGACAAGGGGTGACTTCAGGTACTTGTTTCCCGCTCTCTCATTGCTCCCCTTCCTGACTGACTTCTTTTTCCTTTCCCTGTACCCTTTGCCTTCCTCTTCCTCTTCTTCCCCTCCTCTTCCTCCCCCTCCTCCCCTCCTCCTTCACCACTCGCTCTCTCTCTCTCTCTCTCTCTCTCTCTCGCTCTCGCTCTCGCTCTCGCTCTCGCTCTCGCTCTCGCTCTCTCGCTCACAATATGGAGAGAACTACCAGGCTATTGTGAGTCTCAATGGAAGCATGGCAGACAATGGACCTTGTTGTCTGCTTTATCACCATGTTGTTGTTCTCAGGTGCCAGTTTTGACTCCTGGGGACCTGGTGCACAACAGAAGGAAACACTTCCCAGTCCTGCCCTGTCAGACACTTGTTCTTATTCCTGAGCCATTGTTGCCGCCACTGTGTCGGCCTGTTTCATCAAGGGTCTTCCTCCTTTCTCGCTTCCCCTGCACGTCACCCAGCATGATGTCCTTCTCCAGAGACTGGTCTTTCCGGATCACTACTCTGCAACGTCTCACCTCCGGGGAGCAGTATGTCTTCCCTTCTTCCACACAGATTGTTTGTTCGTTTGCCAGTCCATAGTGTTCAATACTGTTGATCAATACCATTATCAAATGTATTACCTTCTTTTTTTTTGGTCTTCCTTATTCAGTATACAACTTATACATGTATTTAAAGTGACTGAAAATACCATGTCTTGTGCTGTAAGGCTGACAATCTACTTTCGACAATTCACTGCCTTAACAATTCCATGGTTATCATCTTGTGTGCCGCACACCTAGTGTCAAACCTGAGTCAGAGTTGATTCAAAGACCACGTGAGCAGCAGCAAAGTGTGAAAAGCTATTTGGTTGTATTTTGAAGACAAGGACCATGGTTCTATAACACAATCCCAAAATGTCGTCCTCAGTTGATTTTGACTCACAGGAAAACCATAGTTCTGACTAGACCTGTGCTACATAGACATCCTTTATGAAAACCTTCATTTTTCATAGGAATGAAGCGATTCAGAAGAGAGGAATTGCATTTAGCATCAAAAATGATGTTTGATTTCCCGGTGTTATTCTTTGGTTTTTTGTTTTGTTTTTTTTCATAGAAGAAAGGCTTGTAGTTCGTTCATATTCTTTGGTTTTTAAAGTAAATTATTATCATGGAAGAGTCGGCAATACTTAAGCATAAACGATTCTTGAGAAATATGTTTATAAGCCCTGATGACTAATGTTTTAAAATCATTTTATTGGGGGCTCGTAAGACTCTTAGCACAATCCATACATACATCCACTGTGTCAAGCACATTTGTACATTTGTTGCCATCATCATTCTCAAAACATTTGCTTTCTACTTAAGCCCTTGGTATGAGCTCCTCGTTTTCCACCCTCTGTCCCCGTTCCCCTTCCTTCATGAACCCTTGATACTTTATAAATTGTTATTTTTTCATCATATCTTACCCTGTCTGGTGTCTTCCTTTACCCACTTTTCTATTGTCCACCCCCCATGGAGGCAGTTACATGTATGTAGATCCTTGTAATCGATTCCTCCTTCAGATGACTAACTTTGAAATGATTTTTCTATTGTGATTTAGGTGAGGGGTGGTTTTCATTTTCGACCATCCGCTCTGCATATAACAGTTTAAACCATCCCTCAGTCCACTGAGATGCTACCACCCTCGCCATCGTCTCTTCTCCCTCTTAGGTGCCTCTAGTCACCCTTTCACCCCATCAGTCCCTGTCAACCTCCTGTGCATTGCTTCATCTTTCCATCTTTCCCTTCCTGTCCCTGGAAACCTCTACAGCCTGTTCTCTTTGGATTGACAGTCTCTGTCTTGGGTGTTATCTTGTACTAGTGTTCTCATACATTATCTTTCTTTTCATCACTGACTGCCTTTATTCAGCCTCATGTTCTCTTGGTCCGCTGAAATAATGAGGTACCTCCTTTTTTTCAGTATTCTATTGTGCATGTACCAGAGGTTATTTTGGATCATTCTTTACTGATAGTCATTTGGCCTGTTGCATCGTCTTGCTCAGTGAACAATGCTGAAGTTATCATTTGAGTGCATACTGTCTGGTGCATGTGATCACTCTTAGTTGTTTAGGGTATATACTCAGCAGAGGTATTGCTGGTTCCTATGGAGAATCTAACCCAATAATTTGATGTGTTAGACTGGCTTCTCTAGAGAAACAAAACCAGAATGCTAATAATTTTTATATATTCATGCAGATAGATGTATGACATAAGAAATTAAAAGTTAATTAAATTATAAAGCAATACAAATGGCTCAGGTAAACTCTCTCCTGTAAGACAGTTGTGAGACACTGGCAGTCCTTCGAGTCTTAAGGGCCGTTGGGTAGTCCTCTGTAGAGCAATTCAGACTATTTGGACACAGGCAGCAAACAGCAAGGCAGGTCACCAGCGGTCAGCCAGATGACAGCATCCGACAATCTATAGCTCAAGAGATGTAAATTCCAGTGATGTCGCGAAGCAGGTCTTGAAGGAACCTTAGATTACAGCGACACAGGCCACGGGTTTGGTGTCCCACAGGAAGTGTAGCTTGCAAATTGAGGGAAAGAACAAGCAAGGCAGCCTCACACTGGTCCGATGATCAAAGAGCGACACACAAAAGAGGCGAGGCTCGCCAAGCCATTTATCTCTCTGCCCTTCAATTAATCCCACGTGTGTTTATCGTCCAGGTTGGCACAATAAACTAACTACCTCATTTGAGGTGTCTCCACACCACTTTCCACAGTGGCTGTACATCTTTACAGCGTATATAAATATGGACACAGATGAGAGTTCCAATCTCATCCTGCATTCCCCAGCATTTGTTGCTCCCATGTTTTATAATCAGGTTGTCGTTGTTGGTGCAAGGGGATACCTCATGGTTGCTTGGATTTGCAGCTCCCAGATGGTGAATGACTGAGCATTTTGAATGTTTGTGAACTTTTTGCTAACCATTCGATGACATTTTTGATGAATTGTCTGTTCCTGTCCTTTGCCCACTTTTTAATTGGATTTTCCCTCGATTGAGGTGTTTTAGTGTTCCATAGTTTAGAGATTAGTGTCTTATCTGCTGTGTCATTGTTAAGATTAGTTCTAAGTCCATGGGATCTCCATTTCATCTGCTGGTGAGGTGTTGGGATGCACTTCACTTTCATAGTTTCAGAACATCTGTCTCAACTATTTTGTCTTCTACTGCGTGTACTTCATGCTTCACATCTCACATTATGACTGTGTCCGGCAAGAGGGCTCTTAAGTGTGTTAAATGCAAAATACATAGTCACAAATCACTTGCAAATACAGTTTCGTCTCTTGAGGGATTAAACCAACAATTTCCAAACCAACACTTTCTCTTCCTGGTTTAATGAATGGAGGAGTTGCCCACCCTCACGGACACGTCTGCTCTGTCCCTGTGTGTTCCTGTGCATTGGAATGAGTAGAAGACAATGGGTTTGAAGTGCAGGTTTTGATTGAGGCCTCAGAAGTGGTCTCATCATTTATCACTACTGACCCCGTACTAGAGGGTCACACTCCCCACATTATTTCAAACATGAAAGTTGTATAACAGCAGGGAGGCAATCTGATTACAATGAGTGAAATCATAGGCGGCTCTCTCATCCACCATGAACATTCGGTCAATTTTTTTGTCACCCGGTGATGAACACAATGCTCTACTGAGATCTGGGACACAGATATATGTCCGTACAGCCTCATGCCCATGCAGTAAATATTTTCCCATGATGGCTCAGATGCTTCAGCCCATTCAGCTGGCCGGTTCTCTGAATTCTCTCTCCATGCCCACCAACCTTGTCTCCCATGGGCCATCCCTTACAGCAGAGACATCCCTGCCTGGACAACTCTATTGAATGTGGATGTCTACTGACCTCAAGTTTAATCCCTTCTCTGCAAGGACACGCAGGAACCATGTATGCAGCAAATAATTTTATTTGAACAATTTGATTATCTAGGGACACTACACAGAGAGGAGGGGAGACTGAGAAAGGTGAGGTGGGGGAGGGAACCTGTCTTCTAGGAGAAGAAGATGAGCTGCAGAGGAATGCAGAGGAAGCTCTTCCTACTGGTCATTCTGGTTCCATGGGGAATCTGTAGTCTGACTGTCCACGTAGGTACCTTGTGTGGGTGAGAAAAACCAGGGCAGCGTGTTGAGTCAGGCTGATCTTGAAAGCGGCTGAAGAATAGTCAGGTGTCTAGAGTTAGGCATTTGTCAGGTCGTAGAGCTAGACACTTTCTCTTATGGAGTCTAGTAAGGTCTGTCTCTAAAACAGATAAATGTTCACCAGGAATCATCCCAAGGATATGGAGATGGTGGAAGCACGGGCTTCCTGATTCCAGAAGTCTTGGCCTTGGGAATGAACCGAACTCACTGACCTGAAACATCATGAACTGAATAACTATCTTTAAAATAAACCAAAATAAGGAAACAAAATAGAAGAAGAGAGCCTGGTGGCACATGAGTAAGTTGTCTTCTGGGAACCGAAATGTCAGCCGTTTCAACCAACCTGCCCTCTGCGAGGAGCGATGGGGCCCTTCTGTAATCAGACAAAACAAAGTTCCGAGGTACTTTTCCTCATCGTCCTGGGTCCCAGGTTTGGAATAAAATTCAGAGCAACCAGTCCGAAACCAAAACTGGTGTGGAGGTGCAGTTAGGCATTTGACAACTCATTGCCAATCAGGTTCACAAACACCAGCTGTGGTATGGGGAAAAGGGAGAGACTGTTAAGTAAAGCAGAGGCCCAACAAATACGAGCTAGATTGCCAACCAGAGAGATTGACAAAGCAGCTGCAATGATGGGCTCAGACTCGTTCCATTAGGGGACTATTGTACAGCCACTGAGTCAAACCATCCGCACGGTCACCTGTGACTCCATGGATCAGTGTTTAGCAGCAAGAGCACCAACTTCCTCTCTTGGCTGCAAACACACTGATGCGTGTTCAGTGTCATGGTGTTTACATGGGACAGACATTTGTCCCAGCTGAGATGGGAACCTCACCAGGACAATTCGTACCATTGAAAAAATCGAGCCTCAGTAAAGTCATGAAAGCAAGTGCGTCCACATGTAAGAGCAGTTAAACTAGTGGAAAGCATACGTTCTCAGCAGGACAAGGAGAAGGATACCCTGTTCATCTTCCCCACCACCTGCTCCCTAATTAGGCAAAATGAAAGACTGTCCGCAGATTGTATTGGAAGGTCCCCTGACACTCAGCAGGTTGTGTAACCATGGCGGTCTTGACCCATTGATAGACAGCTTTTGTTCACATTGTTTTCTATGCTGGTTTGCTACATCATTCATTTGTGTGTGTGTGTGTGTGTAATAGAAAGAGACACAGACTCAGAGAGAGAGAAGGTTTTGCACCAAAACCTTGCTCTTTATAGATCCCCAACAGACGTCCAAAAGCTTTTCCCTTTAAGTTTCTTCATGTTAGATTTCAGCACTCACTGTTTCCTGCTTACACAGTCAGCATCCCAACATTACCTTCTGGTTGGTGTTGAATGTCTTCTCTGTGCAAGGCTTCACAGAGGCAGCATGATCAGAAGGAAGCAGACAATGTCCCTGGCGGGCAGCCTCCATGGACAGCTGTTTGCTGAGTCCTGGAGACCCTGAATCCAAATCAAGTCCCGGCAGACAATAGTCTTCAGAGTACACTCTGCCTCCTCCTTTTTAAGAACTCTCATCTTATGATACTGTCTTCCCACTTACTGTATGCTGCTACCTGGAACTCTGAACATTTCTTGAACGCAGCAGTGTCGAGTATTTCTTTTTTTTATAAAAACAACAGAGTGTTCAGTACAGAATCGTTCTTCCCCCTCTTGTTTCCTAACTTGAAAATTCCGTTTCCTCCAGTGGCTTTCCGTCCCCTTTCTCCCATACCCAAGGTGTCCCAGGTATAAACTCTCAGTCCTATAAGACTGTCACATTCTCCCAAATCACTGCCCTCTCTCCCCCTCATCTTCAGTTTCTTTTAGAAACTCCATGCAGATCCCACTGTCAGTTTATGTATCTTCAACTGGACTAGCATTCAAAAGAAGACAAAACATGTTTCTACTTCTTTCATTATTGATTTGAGTTCTTACAAAAGGCATGCGTATACGGATCATGTGAGCAATAGTCCTTGAGGCAAAGGAAACCTTCCCACCCTGTGGGAGTGAGATTTTATGTCCACTTGCTTATGTTTGAACTTATAGGGTACAATCCGAGCTGTCAATCAGACCACAGCCAGATGATGCCTCCTTCGAGGTGTGGGTTTCTTATAATCAGGCCAGAATGAGGACCTACATTTCTCTCTCCCCGTCACTCCACCTTTCGATTTGCTGGGACTCTGCCTTCAGTGGAGGCCCCATCAGGACACCGTTTGCTGAGAGCTGTCAGTGGCCTGTCACATCTCCACTGACCTTGGATGCAGGGGACTCTACACCCACTGGCCCGTGATCCTCCTGCAGTCCACATTGCCTTTCTGCATCAACACCCTGCAGCCACTTGCATGAGAAGGGGGCCCTAGTTTGCATCACCTTCGTGGATTGGAGTAGGACTGGGCTGGGATACATTCTGTTGGTTGTGTGATTACTTGTTGATCACAAGCTCTCATAGACATGGGTCACTGGATTTATGCCTCTACAAAACCTTCCCATGCAGCAACACACCACACACCCACACACATAGAGACAAAGTTGTCTGTAGTCACTTATCCAGGAGAGAGGCTCTGTTGTGGTTCATGCTCTACTCACCGCTTGTGAGAGCACAGCTCCTTGCCATTTGGTCCTTCTGAGTAACACATGACGGATTCCTTTGGAAATGTCCAAATTTGATGGCAGTGTTCATTTGTCTCCCTCTAATATTGGGTGGGTTGATTCCAAGGCAGCCTTTTGGCTCTGAGTCCCCTAAGACATTGGCTCCGAAATCTCCAACTCGAGACTCCAAAGCCCACCACCCAGAGCCCTGAGATTTCTCTGCAAACAAGGAAGGTGAATCTCCTTAGGTAACCAGATTGCCGTGTCCATTTTCATTCCATGAAATGTTTACTTACTTGGCATAGAGGCGAAGACGACTCAGCTCATCGGATGTAAGATGCTTGAGCATAGGAAAAAAAGCTTGAAATCAGTATATCTGATTATCTCGCTTGGGTTAGTAGAGGCCATGGACAGGTGTTTATCGTTTTCTGTCATCTAAAAGACACATATCGGCAAGAAATGTTTTCTTGAACATCATCTACACCAATGCCACCCATCGCTTTGAAACCTGCATGTGTTGACCATAGGAAGCTTGTGAAAACAATAACAACAAACACAGCGTCATTTGAGGAAACAAAAGCGAGAGATTCCTGTAGTAGTTTACACTCTTTCATCACATACTGTTCAGTTCACATCCTCTGTGTTACTTCATGTGAAATACAGACGGAGGAAGTAGAAACGCAGCATGCTCCTCATGGTGTCCGTGTGTTAGCGCTCTAGTCATACCAGAGAATTGCCGGACAGACTCTGCCCAGAAGAACATGCCTCACCATAAAGCCCCAGGTACCTACTGGTGAAAAACCAGCCACGCAAACGCTATGGAGCAGTTCTGCAGAGCAAGACATCAGGGTGTCCTGCATCAGCATTCTCTCATAGGGATTGGTCACAGAAACTTATCAATACCCAATAAGTCAAAGGATTGTGCTTTGGGAAGTTACAGGTGTAGATCCAGGTGCACAAATTTAGCAAAACGAATACAATCCCTCAAAGCGACATGTAGGTGCACAAAAGAAGACCCCCTGTGCTGGGCCATCCTCATTACCATCGAGAGATTTTCGTCAGGCATAGTGTCCTGGCCAGTGCAGGTGAGGACAAGTCCTAGCATCAGGAGCAGAGTCTTCATCTTGCTTGTGTTGGTCACTTGTCCTTCTGAGGAGCCAGTAGACGGTAACCTGCTGTTGAGCTTCTGTATTCCTGCCTCCTTTTATACCTTCTGTGTTTCCATGTGGCATCTTGACATAGCAACAGTAAACATCCTGGTTGGCAATTTTTAAAGGACATGTTTACTGTGTGAAAATCATTCTTTCACCTCTTCTTCTCTAATAAAAACAACAACAACAAAAACTTTTAGCCCTGGATCTGTTCCCCCAGGATTCTTGTGAAAGGGCAGCTATGTCTGCTCCGTGAATCCTCAGAGAGATCGAGTGATGGAAGTGCCGACTCTGAGGAGGAAAACCCTGGTCTTTGGGGTCACTTTTGCCTCAAAGCCAGTGAATGACTTGCTGGTGGTCATCGTCTTGGCGTCCCTCTGTTGTATCTGGGGTGTTGTCTGTGGGTCTGACCCGGTGTTGGGGGGGAGAACCTGCAATAGTCACTGTCTTCTCAGTGTCTCCTCTGAGCCATTCATGGAGAACCACAGATGTCTTCTCCGTGTAAAGCTCCTACAACATGACTTGATGTGGACACATTAGTCCCTTGTGTTACTCTGACTTCCAGACAAGAGGTAATCAGCCACTGGAATAAGTTAATAATCATTGGTCCTGTGGCCATGGCCCACAGTGCATTTTCATACAGATGTTAGGGCCCATCAGTCGGTTCCGACCCACAGTGATCCTGAGTGTAACTGAAGGAAACAGCACTGGCCCTGTGTCATTCACACGGCTAGTTCATGTGAGTCCAGAGTTGCAGACACCGTGTCAGTCCGTCTTAGGGTTTCTACCTTCCCAATGCTGCGACCCTTTGGTACATTGCCTCGTGGTGGGGAACCCCCCCCAACCCTAAAGTTATTTTCATTGCTACTCTATCACTGTCATTTTGCAACTGTGATGAATCAGGCGTGACCCCTGTGAAAGGGTCGTTTGACCCACGGAGGGCTCTCGGTCCACAGGCTCAGAACCGCTGCTCTAAGGAGTCTCCACTCACACCTTTTGTGGTGTGCATAGATTTACAGACGATGAACGAAACTAAGCTCCTGGATCAACACAGACCCACATTCCTCCACCCCCCATCCCCTGAGAGGGGGAAAAACAGGAACAGTAAGGGAGGTAGAGGGTAAGGTATGAACATAATAATAATGTATCATTTATGCAGGGGCCACAAGTGTGGTGGGAGGGGGAGGAAAGGAGGAGCTGTCACCAAGGTCTCAGTAGAAAATAAATGTCAACGTATGTACAAATATGCTCGATACAATTGATGTCTGGTTTGTTGTCAGAGCTGTAAGGGCCCCAGTAAAATGCTCATAAATCAATAAATACATAAACAAATGGAGTTCCCAGGTGCATTGTTCTTGCCCTACAGTGCAGAGAAGGAGTAGGTTATGACCCCCAATAAATGCCTAATTCCAAACAAGTTTTGGAGACATGTCTGTCTGTGTGTCCTAAATGGATGACCTCTTGGAGATAAGTTTGTGTCAGGCTGGAGAGTGAAGTGTCAAGGAGAGAGGAAGTGAAGTTTCTAAATCGTCACGGGGAGCCATTCTCTTGTTCTGGGGTGAGGTTTAGTGATCAGATGTCTGCCCGCAAATCCCTTAGAAGCACCACCTTCCTGAGCACGTGGAGGACATGAGAGAAGAGCAGTGTACGACCCCACAGAGTGTCGTAAGTAAAAATCCTGCTGTCATGCCACCCTCACTTGGGGAACCCAGAAATGGTGTGGGAGAATGACTAATCCTCTACTGTGGGTTCAACACCAATCGACGATGACACAGTCTCTGTGAACGCAACTGAAGCAAAAAAACTCAAAAATGTCTAAGCCTTTGCCTTGTGGAGTCCAAGTCGGAAGGGCACGGCAGCACAGAGGAGAACTGCTCCAGAGTCCCAGGGCTGTCAGTCTTTATGAAAGGAGATGTCATGGTCTTTCTCTCCCAGGAGGTTGTCCCCTTGGCTTCACTCACCAATATCTGTGTTAGAAGCCAAGCATTTGGCCAAGGTCCACTTTTTATTAGAGCAGTGACACCCTGGAACTGAGGACAAAGAACAGGTGCAGACGCATCCATCAGAAATGTGGACACAAGCGCCTGAACCAGAAGGTAAACAGAGGGCAAGACAAAGGCTGCTTTGTTTCTGGAAGCTGCCCTTCCTGTCACTAAGATGGCATATCTAGTTCAGTCCTGTCTTTGTTTGTTGATCTCCAAAAGCTCCCGAAGGCTTTCCAGGTACTAGAAAGGTTATGGAAAGTCAAAAGAATTTTTTTTTTCCGTAAATACTGAACAAGAGAAAGAAAAGTGCATTGCTGTTGAGTTGATGCAGACTCATGGTGGAGCTTGTCCCGAGAGGACAGCTGTCCCCACAGGGTTTCCTGGTCAGTGATCTTGAAGGAAACTGAATGCCACATGCTTCCCCCCCCGCAGAGTTTCCGATGGGTGTGGACCCCTGCAGCCTGGTACTGCGTAGCCCAAAGACCAGTGACAGGGATTGGACCTGTTCCCTAGCCCTTGATTCAGATGCTGGTCATCTGAGATGGCGGCAGTCTGAGACCCCAAGAAGCCACCTTCACGGCTCCTATCAACGATGGGTTGTATCTTACCGACGAGGGAGGTGAGTGAGAATGACCAGGACTGATGAGATGCCCTCTGTGTGACAACATTATGTGTGTGCCTACCCCCGACCTCCACTAAGTACATGAAGGTCATCCTGTTTGTCCTGACTGCCCTTCCCAGTACCTGGAATTTAATCATTCTCATAAGGGTCCTGATGGGTTGGCACCGCTCCGTCTCTCAGAGGACGACTTAGTGGTTTTATTTTTATTTTATTTTTTTTAACAATTTATTGGGGCTGATACAATTCTTTTCACAGTTCATACATATACATACATCAATTGTATAAAGCACATCTGTACAATCTTTGCCCTAATCATTTTTTTCTCTTTTCTTCTTTTACATTTTATTAGGGACTCAAACAACTCTTACCACAATCCATACATATACATACATCAATTGTATAAAGCACATCCATACATTCTGACTTAGTGGTTTTATAGGAGTTCACTGAAGTGTTGTTGGCCAGTCCCATGACGATCTTGAGAAATTGCATGCTAAAGTGGTTAGGGTGAATTCTTACAGACACCGACAGGTTCGAACCACAGACCTTCCGGTGCACACAGCCAGCCACTCCAACTACAGTGGCAACGGTCTCCTTCATGTCAAGACACAGAAATACTAATGGGCAGTAGCGGCAAGAGAGAAAACCATGACTAGACTGCAGCCAGGTGTGCTGATAGGATCACTGAGCATGAAAAACACCAGCCTGTGAATGTTTTACCATGAGACACTTTGAAATCGGAAGGCCCTGCGACACAATTCCCACCTCAACAAACCAGATCAAACACACTGTCATGGCAATCCCATGGAACAGAGGAGAACTGCCTCACAAGGTCTCCAAGCAATCGTGTCGGCAGGTTGCTCTCCCTGTGGGTGTGAATCACTGACATTTGGGTGAGGATCCAAGTGTTGGCCCACCGTGTGTCAAAGGCAATAGTATGGAATGAAGCCTTAACCTGAGTGTGGTAGGAAAGGGAGCTAGGAGTGCATCAGGAAGTTACAGCTGCACCCAGGTCGTAAAGAGCCACACATTCCATTTATCTCTACAGAGGGCTGGTGCCACTGCCTGTTTTCATCCAGTCGACCCTGATGTGTCTCATTACCGGGCACACCAGAAGGTCACATGTCCTGGTCCTGAGACATCTTCAAGATCCATGATGATGTGCTCCAGCTCATGGCTGCTGTCAGTGTGTATGCTGAGTGCCTTTCGACATAGGGGACTCCCCCTCCAGGACTCTTCCCTACATACACGCTCTGCCCAACCAAAAGGGTACCCACCACCCCAAGCAAAGGAAAAGCCAGACACACTTTCATGGACTCTGTGCTGACACCGAGAACCCCCTGTGGGGCTCCGACGCTACAACTGTTGACAGGAGTAGAAAGTACACACGTAACCACCGTATCACCAGGACTCAGGATTGACTTCTCTGCCTGCACCGTGTTTCATCTTTTGTCCTTCCATGCAGGCCCGGGGTCCGTACTAGACAACCGTTGCTTTCTGGCTTGTTCATCTACAATTCCCTCTTCGAAGGAAACATGAGCTGGACGCTCCAAGAGTTCGGGGAAGGGGGTGGGGGATTCCTTGGCAATCCATCTGTAACCAGGAAACAGAGCTCCTCTGTTGCTGGCTTAGCCTGGTCTGCTTGGGTAAGGTTTCATTGTTTGTTCATCCCACATCCTTGTTTGCTGATGCCTGAACGTTTCCAGAAATGCTTCTAGGCTCTGGGAAGATTGTAGAAAGTCCAAGGCAGTTTTAAAGCTCATTGTTCCCTTTCTCCAAACCTATCAAAATACAAAAGGAAACTCGAGGGGGTAGGCAGCAGCGGCGTTGGATTTTATTACCAATAAGAGAGAAAAGGTCGGAGTGGAGTATGTCTTATGGACCCTGAGATCCAGGAGACAAGTTTGACATCTGGGGAACCACAGAGGAACTGCAGCAGCTGGGCCCGAAGCTAGAGCGTGAGACAATGTTTCCAAGTATGGAATCACAGATTTAAGGAATATAATAAGTGTCATAATGCAGAGGATGTTGAAGGTGATGAGATTGTTTTGTGAAAAAAAATTTAAACGATTTTTTGGGGCTACCCCCTCATAGGTTACAAACAGAGGAATGATTAAAAATATGGCATTGGTGACAGAAAGGAAACCAGAGGTGACATGATGGAATTGTGTGATTTCCTCACACAAAACTTTTTCAACAGTGTAGATAATAGTTGTATAGTTGGACCTCACAAGATGGAAGATACAGGCATTGTATTTTCCTGGGAAAGACCGTGGAGAAACTCAGTCGTATCAGCCAGCAAGGGCATGGGCCAAAGGTGGAACACGCCATTAATGACTCATTATGTGCAGACTGAAGCTGAAAAAAACAAAAACAAAAAACAATTAAAAGCGCAAGAGAACGCCTCCAAAAAGTACCTTGAATTTATCCCACCAGAATTTAATGGCCAATTCTAGAATAGATTTGCTTCATTGAATGCTAATGACCGAATACAGGACAGACTATCGAATATTATCAAGGACAGTATAAGAAAGTTCTTGGAAACATCCAATTAGTTTTTAATTCTGTGTTTTTTCTGCAGAATTTTCAAAGCCCTGTTGTACTTGAAGAAAGGAAAAGGTCATTAAAAAGAGAAGGGGGGTGGAGAAGAGACCAACATGGATGTCAGCAGAGATGCTGACACTTGCTTCTACATGTTTGTTTCAATGCTACACACAAGATTCTAGGATCAGGAATGTGAAAAGTGATACCAAAGTGGTAGGGGGAGGGAGGAAGGAGAGGGAGAGGAAACCGATTAGAATGATCAACACATAACATTCTCTCCAGGGGAGAGAACAACAGAAAACATGCAGGAAGGGAGGCAGAAGTCATGGTGAGACATGAAAATAAAAAGAATTTATCATGTGACAAGGGGCCACAAGGGTGGGGGTGAGGGAAGGGGAAAAAGAGAAGTTGATTCCTTCAAGGGCTAAATAGAAAGTAAATGTCTAGAAAAGAAGGCTGGCAGCCTATGTACACATATGCGTGTACAGTTGGCGTATGGATTGTAATCAGAGTATGTGCGCCCTCAATAAAGTGATCTTTTAATAAAATAAAGATAAAGCAACTTGAATGGGTGCACAGTGAAGTTCAAAGAACAGCTGGAGAAAAGGTAAAATACTGTAACAAAACGTGCACTGACCCAGGATTAGGAGACAAAGGGGGAAGAACGCTCTCTGTGTCCCTCAAAGTAGGAGCTGAGGGGGTCAAATGGCTATAGTTACACGATGTAAAGATCTCGTGGAACCTCCTTGGCTCTGTGAGGGTTCAGAACATTTTTTTCAGAATCAGAGAGAACCTGTGACCGCTAGGAAAGAAGAGCTCTCACAGGAGCCCCTGTGAGACCCCTGATCCTGAAGGGAGGCGAAGGAGGCCAAGGGACCAAGACCATGAGACAGAGCAGAGGAGCAGCCGTGACACTGGGAGGAACAGGCTTCCCGGCCCCAGAGCCAGCCAAGGCTGAGGGATCGCACTGTCCAGAAGCTGAGGAGCAGAGCGAGGCGTGCTCTCCAGAGTGGCCGAGAAGGGGCATTACAGACAAAAGAACTTCGGAATTGGTACTGTTTTGTAACCTACTAGCTCCCGTCGTAAATCACCAGAGTCAGAAAGAAAACCCCATGGGTTCCCACGCACCCGATTCTCCGTCATAGCCACCCACAGGGTCGAGGAGACTTGCTTCGTAACACGTCCGATGTTGTAAACCTGATGGCCACGGTTGGCCACATGCATGCTTTGGATTCCTGGTGTGAGTTGGAATGGCCACCCTCCTGAAACTCCCCCACATTTACCTCGCGGTTCTGGACTGCAGGTGTTGGGATATTGTCTGATGGGAGAAACTGACCTTCTCAATCGTGAATGATGGGAAGCTGTGTAGGGAGTTGGACAGAGGAGAGTGAGCAAGGCATTTGTTACTTTGATGACAACGGAAAGGGTGGAGGTTCACACCCACCCAGAAGCCCTCAGAAGAAAGAGTTGGAGATTCTACCCCACCTAAGCAGCCACAGGAACACAGTGCACTTTCCACACGCTTGTGGGGGTCGTGACTGAATTAACTGGATTCCATGTGCCTTGGTTTCGGGGTGGTACAGGGGTTACTGAGGTCGTTAAAGTTTATTGTGTCCACCTGGCTGATGAACACATGGGAGTAATTGAAGAGCCAAGAGATAACTGGCTAGGTGAGCCTCACCTTTCTAGTTCTCAGGTCTCTTGCTCTCTGATGATCAGACCAGGGTGCAGCGGCCTTAGCCAGATCTCTCCTTCAGCTGGCAAGGCTCACTTCCTGCAAGACATCCCTGAGGAGAAGCTGCATGGAACTACCCTGATGGAGCCCTGGGTGCTGGAGCAGCCGTGTGGACTCCTCTGCCAGCGCTGAGATACTTACACACTCACTGCTTTGGTTTTCCTACTGCAATCGGCATCATTGTGTGTGTGTGTGTGTGTGTTGTGAGATTAAAGAGGATTTAGTAGATTGATGTCGGACATACGGGCTTCTGTTGGACATATGGGCTGGGACAGCACTGAGTTGGTATGCTTTCTTAATGTACACTTCCTCTTTATATAAAACTTCTTATACATATGAGTTTCTGTGGGTTTGTTTCTCTAATGTACCCAGACTAACACATTAAGCTAGCTCAGCTGCTGACTCTAAGCTTCGAGGTTCAAGGCTCCCTTGAAGAAGAAACGGCTGGTGACCCATTATCCTCCAGATCATCAGGGGAAACCCTTCAGATCCCAAAGCTTCCCCGAGGCACTTTGGCTGGATTTCATGAATCAACTGCTCCATTAACTGGGATATGGAGAGGAGCGTGGTTAACAAACAAGCATAGAACTCTTCGCTGAACCAGTATACTTGTTCTGGTCTAGCCAGATTTGTAAGATAGTATTGGGGTCATGATAGTGGGGTGCGGCAGAAGCATTAAAAAATCAGCAGTGGTTAGTAACCTGTTCATCGCGACCCCTTTGGGGGTCTAAAGGCCCTTCCACAGGGGTAACCCAATTCATAACAGTAGCAAACTGACCCTGATGAAGTAGCAACGAAGGTCATTTAATGGTTGGGCGGTCACCACCATATGAGAAAATGTACGAAGGGTCAGGGCATGAGGAAGGTGGAGAACCACTGAACTAGAGGAAAATTAAGTGTTTCCTCGAGGCTACACTGCACCCTGCGTGGTTTGTCTCTTCCTTGTGGCCCTTCTGACCTTGGGTGTCCAATTGAAATTCCTGGCAGTTTGGAGGAAGAATGAAGTCAATGCTAACACTATGCATAAAAGTGTGATCTCCATAAAGCTCCTGACAACCTGAAACAGTGAAGATATCTTTTCCATCTACCGTGTGGGGCGCCGACTAGCCAGCTCTATGCACAGGATCAGGGCAACACTGCCCCGTGCATTCAGATCCTTGGAGCCCCTTGTTATGTGTCAGCCTGTCGCTATAGCCTCAAAGATACCCCACTGCGTGAAGGGATGAGCTTCTCTTTCTCACTGACCCTCTACATTGCCTAACATGCTATCCCTCTCTTACCAAGCCAAACTCACTGCCACTCAGCCAATTCTGACTCCTGGCTGGTTTCCCAGAAGAGGATATGCACAACATGTGACATCAAGTCTCACCAACATCACGTCTGAGGAGCACACTGGCCATGGTATCGATTCTGACTCATGTGGGGCCTCAACAGGAGTCCATCTGGCCCTGTGGGTTTCTGAGGCTGTAAGCCTTTACTGTAGCACACAGGCTCGACCTTCTGCAGTGGTCAAGCTGGTGGGTTGTGGCCGGCAGCCCCATGTGGTGCTCAGTGCATCACCATGACTCCTTGACGGGAGAACCTGGGGTAGTCCCTATTTGCCTACATCATAATTCAAAGGCATCTTCACTGGGTTTCCATAGTCATTGCTCAGCTTTCACACACATGCAAATCCCATGAACATGCCGTGTACTTGCGTCAGGTGCCCCCTTGTCCTCACAGGGTCATAGTACCTCCGTGTCACGTTCCAGCAGTCTTGTGCACGTGACCTCTTAATTGTCCGCTTCTGTCCAGTTGGTCTTCCTGGCAGATGTCAGTTCATTTATAGGGATGAGCTTGGGGTTTTCAGCAGCTACTCCCTACGGAGTGGACAGCTGTGTCCACCCGCACACTCTGTTTTTCGTTTGGAAGCTGTCCCCTTGAACCTCCCAGTGCTTCAACTGCAACTGCCAATGACAGAGCCTCCAGCAGCCCCGCAGTGAACAAGCCACCCCAGCACAGGAACCGGACAGACACAGTGGCTACCACAATGGGCTCACGTTGAGGAACGATGGTGAGGATGGCTCAGGACCTCACAGGGTGCCCTTTCGTGGTGCACAGGGCGGCTAAGCATTGGAAGCTACCTGATGGCCTGCAACGGCAGTGTTCAGGTCCTTGGCTGGTAACCAGACATGGTAGGTTCATGTCTGTGTAGATACCCCTTCGGAGCGATGCCTGACACTTGACCTCTGACAATGCATAAAGTTGGAAACTGCAGGAAGTGCCATTGAAAGCCTGTCAGTCAGGGGACACTGTGGGTCAGACTCCAAGGTCTCCTGCACTCTTGAGCAGCCTCTGAGGGCTGCTGAAGTCAAGGCTGCCTTTCCGTTGGTAAAGCCACGGGCAGCTCCCTGCGTTTCAGTTCATGCCCTCCACCTGCGGTGAGTCAATGAGGTAGCACTGGAGTTGAGTTTACATGGACTACCAGAAGACGACAAAGATCTGTCTTGGAAGAAATATGGTCAGAATGCGCCTTAGAATCCCACAGAATAAATCTTTGTCTCACCCATGTCAGGCAGGTCCTCAGGGGAAACCAGTCCCTACAGAAGGACATAGTTCATGGTAGCTTTTAGGGTCATTTAAAGAGGAAGACCCTGCAGCAGATGGCAGGACTTTTTGACTGAAACAACGGAATCAAACATATCCACGATGATGAGGGTTGCCCGTGATTCTCCTTGACATAGTCTTTCTTTTTAAAAAAAACAATTTACTAGGGTCTCATACAACTCTTATCACAATCCACACATACATCAATTGTGTAAAGCAAAGCTGTACTTTCGTTGCTCTCATCATTTTTAAAGCATTTGCTCTCCACTTAAGCCCTTGGCATCAGGTCCTCTTTTTCCATTCCCTCCCCGCTCCCCCCTCCCTGAGCCCTTGATAATTTATAAATTATTATGTTTCAATTGTGCCCTTTGCTGCTGTCTCCTGAATGGTCAATTTCCCATCTGACCTGAACCTACTCAGAAGATAGCATCATGAGTGCACATCCCTAAGGCAAGAGAACGACTCACCTGCCAAGCCGGATATTATGAAGACACTGCCTCTGAGTCACTGCCTTCTGACTGACGACCATCAGCTCCTTGCATCAGAAATGATAGAAAGGTGCGGTCATGTTCAGAGCGTCTCACCTGCAATCTGACCTGAGCGCGTGTCACGAAGGGACGAACGATCACCTGCAGCATGAAGACCCTGCTCTTGAAGCTGATCCTTGGCTTGGTTTCTGCCAAATCGGAACCACATTTGGAGAATAAGTTGTCACCTGAGGTACAAGGCAGAAGTTGTAAAGGAGTGTGTGTGTGTGTGTGTGTGTGTGTGTGTGTGTGTGTGTGAATGTTCGTCTAGGTGAGTTTGTATCAGAGTCTTTATGCGGTTTGGTCAACCCTTCTGTGTGTCCCTAAAGCCATGCTGCTGTGTGACAGCTCTTCATACTTCCCCACTCTGCTTGTCTCAGGGAGAAAGAGAGGCTGTCTGCTCACATGAAGATGGTGCATCTCAGAGGACCTATATTGGGTTGCTGAGAGTCAGCAGCTCCTCTGTGTCAGTGGGTTGGGTTGTGGGTTTGTCTCATATTGAAGAGACTTAGTGACACCCGTCGGGTCGTCAGGCATCTGAGCCAACAGCATGACCACGGCTTTACTTCTGCTTCTTTGCATTTTAATTCCTTCATGTTGGGTGGTGCTGTGGTTGCTCTCTCAAGAGGTAGTCCGGGCTCCAGTTGATGGTTGCATTGTGGTCCCACGGATCATTTTGTTTTGTCAACAAGATCAGACCCATTCCCTGTTTTCCTTCTGAAGTGGTTGGATTAGAGGACATGCGTTTCTTATGAACACCTTGCAGATGACAGGGATATGGTACAACACGTATGCAGCAGCGAGTGACAAGAAGAAAATTGTGGTGGGTGGGCACCTTCATGGATTCCTCCGTAACTTTACTGTTGCTAAAGGAGGCGACTATGTAACAGCCATGTTTTATGTCAAGTAAGTGAAATCTTCCTAAACATGACCCAGTAAAAATGCAGCTGATGAAAGTATATCTGCTCTCAAATTTGCACAGAAGATTGAAAATACCGTGGGTTAGGCCTGGTGGTCTTTAGCCTTGAACATGGACCACCATGTTCACTTGGGTACAGAACTGTATTCTTTCTACATTCTTTTGTTGTTGTTGTTGGTGGTGTGTGTTTCTTAAGAGTTAAAATGTGGTGGGAGGGTATTTATCGGAATCTATTTCAGGTTCTTGGCTGCATGTCTAGAGATTGTGTGTTCAAGTCCACCCAGGTGGCCATTCATAACGAGGCCAGACACATTCCCTCTGTGAAACCAGAATTTTGAAACCTCTGAGAAGTGCAAGTGAAATCCTGACACAGTGAGGTCCCCTGCTGTGAGGCCTGTTCAAGTGTAAGACATCGTCCATGTTTGGCCAGGAGTTTAGCTGATAGTGCAAGCGAGGTCTTTCCACTTTGGGAAGCATCGAGCCGCTCACTTCCTTCTAGGGAATGCGCTGATGGACCCAACCGCAGTCAAGCAGACAACACTGGACGACCAGGAGAAGAAGTACATCTATTTTGAATTGGTCACAATGCTCCTTCCAAGCCCAGAGATTAAATCTTGGTCTCACCTTATGTCACGCATGTTCTCGGGGAGAACCAATCCCTCTAGAAGGACATAGTTCCTGGTAAAGTTTAGGGTTATTTAAAAACAGGAAGACCATGCCGGAGATGGATGAACTCTGTGACCGTAACAATGGAACCAAACATAACCACGATGGTGAGGGTGGCCGGCGACTCTCCTGGACACGTTGTTTCAATTGTGTCCTCTTCCTGCTGTCCCCCGAAAGGTCAATTTTCTATCTGCACTCAAGATTCTCTGAAGATTGGTTTCATGAGTGCACCTCCCCAGCACAAGGGGAAGGGCTCACCTGCCAAGCCGGATATGAGGCTGAGACTTCCTATGAGGCATGGTCTTTTGTCTCAGGACAATCAGTTCCTTGCATCAGAAATGATATGAAGGTGAGGTCATGTTCAGATCGTCTCACCTGCAGTCTGACCTGCGCTCCTGTCAAGAAGGGACCAATGATCACCTTCAGCATGAAGACCCAGCTCTTGACGCTGGTCCTTGGTCTGGTTTGTGCCCAATCAGAATCCTTGTCAGAAACAGGTCTCACCTGAGGTGCGTGTGCGTGTGTGTGTGTGTGTGTGTGTGTGTGTGTGAATGTTGGTCTAGATGAGTTTGTATCAGAGTCTATATGCAGTTTGGTCAACCCATCAGTGTGTCCCTAAAGCCATGCTGCTGTCTGACAGCTCTTCATAATTCCCCACTCTGCTTGTCTAAGGGAGAAAGAGGCTGTCCGCTCCCATGAAGATGGAGCATCTCAGAGGTCCTATAATGGGTTGCTGAGAGTCAGCAGCTCCTCTCTGTCAGTGGTTTGGGTTGTGCGTTTGTCTCTCAGTGAAGAGACTCAGCGACCCCCATGGGGTTCTCAGGCACCAGAGCCAACTCCATGACAACGGTTTTGCTTCTGTTCCCTTTGTATTTTATTTCTTTTGTGATGGTTGGTGCTCTGGTTGCTCTCTCAAGAGGCACTCCGAGCTCTGGTTGATGGTTGCTTTGTGGGTCTGGGTTCACTTTGCTTTGTCAACAAGATCAAACCTGTTCTTGTTTTCCTTCTGAAGTGGTCGGATAAGAGAACTTATGTTTCTTGTGAACACCTTGCAGATGACAGGGCCGTGGTTCACCGCGTATGTAGCAGCGAGTAACAAGGAGAAGATCCAGAAGTGCGGACCCCTGCTAGCATACCTCCGTAAGTGCGGACCCCTGCTAGCATACCTCCGTCACCTCACTGTTTCTGAGTACGGCAACTCTGTATCCTCTGTTCTATATGTTAAGTAAGTAAAATCTACCTAAAGTGCCCCAATGAAAATGCAGTCAAATAACCAGCATCTGATCTCTGGTATGCAAATGAGAAGATGGAAAAGACCACAGGTTGTCTCTTCGTTAATCTTGAGCATTATATCTTTGCTTTTCAGCATGTTGAAGGGTTGTTGTACAGCAGTTGACCCAGTGCAGCACATCATGCCATCTCTTGACTGATCCTATACACACGGGGATTCGAGCAAGAGGAAATCGTTCATCTCTTTGGCGCTTCTCCTCAGCCACGAGGTTAACATCTGGTGGTGCATTGGTGAAGATTGGGGTTTTCTCTACCTTGACTTCTTCTGCATGCTGACCCCTGACTGCAGGTAGCAGTGTTTGATCTTCCAGTGCCCGAAGTCCTCTTTCTTTCAGCAAGCCAGGTTGCGTTACCCGAGAATTGTGGGTTCTCTTTGAAACTTCCTCTAATCCAAGTGACATGTTCTCCTTCATAGACCCAAGGATTGGAATTATGTCCTTAGCATGTAGATTGAATGGGTAAGCTAAAAGGATATAACCCTGACACACGCCTTTCCTGATTTTATTTTAAATTTTAAAATGCTTTTCAGTGATGCAAAGACAATGGCAAAATATGGACGCAATATCCAAATGAGGGAGGCCTTGAGGATGAGTTCAAAATAGCATCCAAGAAGTCACAGTTGGGAAGCTGCACAGATAGAGAACAAGCAAATGCCCCAAATTCCTGGTGGGTGGCAAATCAATACATCACACTTAGAAGAGTGGAAACTGTAGAAGCAGGAACAGGACCTCTGGGGGTGGGGGCAGGGGGAGGTACATTATGCTCGAATGATTCACAAGATTGGTCCAGAGTCCTCTGACCAAAATAGCCAGCTAAGAGTGATAGGACATGAGTCATGACCATGTGACCCCATGCACTGTGTTCAGTATGGTACCCTCCATGAAGGATGCACTCAGCAAGAGCTAAGAGACACATCCCCTCACTGTATGCCTTCCAGATCTTACACCTGTCAGTATCACCTTGTTCTGCCTCAAGGACTGCCTGTTGGTGGACGTACAAGTTCTGCACGAGCACAGTACAATGCTCTGGAATTCCCATTCTTTGCAAAGATGTTCATAGTCTGTTATGATGCACCGAGTTGAATTGCTTTGCATCGTCAGTGAAACAGAAATAAGCATCTTCCTGGTATTCTCTTGTGTTAACCTGTGTCAGTGATGATGGCACTCCTCTCATCTTCCCCTCTGAATCCGGCTGGAATTTTTCGTAGCTCCCTGTTGATGCTGTGCTTGCAATCAGATTTAAATTGTCTTGCAAAACAAAAACAAAACACACACCTTCCTTGCATGTTACATTAAAAATTTGGCCATTACCATCCACATTCTGCTGAGTCACTTCTCTTTGACGTCCCTTCACATGTACTTCTCTTTCAGTCAGGTGGGCAGGGGTTGACCTGGGTCCATCTGTGTGCCTTAACCCTTGAAGCAAATATTCCCGGAAGTCTTGTTTAAAATCAGATCGCTGTGTTTCGTTCCACTGATGAGGAATGCCTGCTTTGAACCGGGCTCCTGTTGAAGAATTGCCTCTATGTGATCAAACTGGACAGAGAGCCCGGGAGGGTTTCCTAGGAAACTTAGGGGGCACTGGCTTTATGCTCATGAGAACAAGCAACGTGGAACAGGAAGGCCAGAATGCTTACAAAACTCCAAGGAGGCCCCCTGTGTCTCCATACCTTATGCGCTGGAATCATGGAATCGCTGTGCCTTTTTTCTCTCGATTCTCAAAAACTAACTCAGAGAATTAATACTAAAAAAAAAATTATGTATTTTAAGAGTGCAGGGGAATGTGTTGTGAAGAGCATGATCCCTAAAGAATACAATGTTGCTTTGTTTTTTCGGGATTGACGGAAAATGCCAGGTCACGTTAACAGCAGAAAGAGCATGCAATGGCCATTTCCAAGTCGACTGTGAGTACCTTGTCCCCAGAGGTGTGGAGTTCATGAGAGTCCCTGCTACTTATTTCAAATGCCCTCAGAGACATGAGGATGGCACCATCCTTGCCTTTTAGCTCAGTGTCAGGTCAACGGTGCACCATCTCAGCTCTATACACCGGTACTGATTGAGGCATCCCTGCCTCCTGGAGCTTCCATGCATTTCAGAGTAGAGCCACACACATGGAGCTTCCAAAGCCTGGTGTTCATTTTATTTCTCTTTGGTGGATTCAATGCCTTCCTTTCGCAGGGGTCCTGCTTGGAGGAGAACCCCAATCTTCAGGTAGCAGTGTTCATCCACTGCACCATGGTATGACTCCATGGAAGCAAACCACGCGTCTTGTTTGTGGTGCAGTTGAGTCCCACTGCCGGTGCCCCCCATCTGTGACCATGACAAGTGTACCGCTTATGGATTTCTGGGGTCCTTTGTTTTGTTTGGCAGTACATCACCATGCATTTCTTATGGGGTGTCTGTGAGTAGACTTAGAACATCCAGCTTTACTTGGGAGGCTGAACCTCCTCATCGTTTGCAGCTAAAGAAGGCACCAAGCCCCAGCCACAGTGTGTGCTGATTTCCATGGAGAAAATGATCACACGGTGACCCATTGCAAGCTTCCAGGCTGATGCCAATCCACAGTGAGTTGAGAACAGATGACAGGAAGCCACCATTATGCATCCTGTGCAGCTTAGAGAGCCAATAGATTTAACAGCCCCCAAAGCACAGATGAACAGATCAGGGTCAGGAGGAGGAAGACAGGTAGGCAGAGGTGAGTTGGGGTGTTTACTGTCATCCATGTTGTAGACGTTGCTCGGCTGTAAAGGTCTACCACCTACGTGTCAGTGTGCCCTACTTGCACGGCTTGCCCATTGCTGTCCTGCTGGAAGCTTTGCCACCGAGATTTCAAACACCAGCAGGTTCATCGTGGTGGACAGAGGAGCCTCCAGGTGAAGGCAGAGCAGAAAGGAAGGTCGGCTGGTCATCTTCTGATAATCAGCCACTGGAATTGACTTGCATTCAAAGAGAGCGTTGTCCCACTGGTTGACTCTGGATTATCATCAGGGGGGAAGGAGAGCTGGAGGACTTATCTTTGGGATGAAGTAGAGGCACAGCGATATTGAGGGAAACCCTGGTGGGATGGATTGACATCATTCCGGCAAGGATTGACTTGGGCATATCAACAAATTGTGATGACGGCCCAGGGTGAAGCCTTAGTTCACTCTGTTGTACATGATCCCACTTTGAGTTAAGACCATTAGATCTACTCTATCCATCTATCCCTAGATCTGTCTAGCTATCTGCTCATCTACACAACCAACCCCTCATATGTTTATTTATCCACATACAGTGGATACTATCTACGTATCCATCAAACCTTCAGTTCATGCAATCATCTACCCAACCATGCATAATCCAACTGTTCACCTTCTGTCTCTATCTGTTCATCCATCCATTGATTTATCCATAATTAATCTGTAGATATGTATCCATCTATCTACCCATTCAAGCTTCAGCCTTTTTATCTATCCATCCATCTACACATCCATCCAAGCATCATTCATCCATCTACATATCTATCCATTATCTAAATATCTATCTACCTCTCCATGAAACCATCAATTCATGCATTAATCCACCTAACCATGCATAATGTACCCATTCATCTGTCTATGAATCATTTATCTATTTACTATTGATCCATCTACCCATCATTAGACTATATTTTTGTATGCATCCAGCGTCCATTCATCCACCCATAATCTATCAGGTAGATTATATAATTCTATTTTTATTAATAACTTTCCTGGGAAACTGACACACTTTCATTCCCATGATGTTAATAATCAACTGTTACAAGGTCTGTGCACTCACGGCATGACTCTGTCTCACCACTCATTGTAAAATAGAAGTCTTGTGATTTAAGAAGCATTGTTGCCGTCACCAAGCCCTTGTGGGGACAAGGGAGCCCTGGGGGCACAGGGGATGCACCTTGGCAGGAGACAGGTCATTTGAACCCTCAGCTGTTTGTGGGACTCAAGACTGGCAGCCTGATATCCCAGAGAGGGCAGTTTTTCAAACCCCTGGAGCAGTCCTACTCACATGCAGTTGCCGAGAGTCTGAATCCACGCCACGGCACCCAAGAGCAGCGAAGTTCTCTTGGCACTTAGACATCACTGGGGACACAGGCATCAGGATCAGCTGAAGGAGGTGCTGGTGGGTAAGGCAGCCATGCAGAGACCCAGGTCTCTCTGTGTTCTGAACAAAGTCCGTGAGATGTCGACGGCCCTGTAAGGAAGGGCAGATCACCCAGGCCAAAGAAGGTACAGCCAACTGATTATCGAGAGGATTGAAATACTACTTTCTGTCTTTCACAGATTCAGGAGACAACAGCTTCTACTTTACGAATATCAGTGACAAGACCGTTTCTGTAGTTGTTTTCAACAAGGATGAAGCAGGCAACAGAACAAAATTGGTGGAAATCTTTTGTATGTATCCCAACAAGCTCTCTGGGGAGTTTCCAGTATTGACAGCCCCATAGATTCATGTGGAAGTGGGTCAACCTGTGGGATCTGAGTCTGTGGGTTTACGGGGCGAGGAGTAGTCTGTTAGGTGTGGTGGAAAACACACCACAGAATGACTTGAGACCTGTGAACTTCCATCCCTAAGATCCAATACGTGTTGCGGTGCGGTCCAAGAAGTCACTGACAGTGACCGTGACCCCAAAGTGACCTGGAAGTTACGTTTCCATTTCAACTGACTGACTGGTTTAGGGTTATCACTGTCGTTGTGTCAGCCCCCAACATCAACTGTGACACACACATGAGGGTCTCCAAGGTCAGATGCCACACGGGGTGGCTGGTGCTGGATCAGACTTGAGCTGCTGCTCGGCACCGCACCACTTGCTCAGGTTTGAACTCACAATCTCCGTGTTATACAACCCAGCAAATCCCCTCTGGGCCAACTCAGTAGAGGCACGGACCAGACCATCTCACTTCCCCAGCACCTGTCTTTTCTCAACGTTCAGGAGACTCCAAGTGTCAGCACCATAAACCAAATGGGTCCCTTCTCTCATCTTCCTTAAGAACCGCCCACCTTCCAAATGCAGACAGCTGTGGGAAACATCCTGGTGGAAGCTTGTGCAGCTCAGGGCTAAAAGAGACATCCTTGTTCCACCACACTTTACACAGTTTCCCATGCAGTATACTTGTCTCCTATGGTAAGGGCCTGATTTCTTACCTCTGCTTCCACGAGCTTTGATTGTGTATCCAAGCAATATGAAATCTGTGGCAGCTCAGACTTTACCCTGTTTACCGTGCCTGAAGTGCTCTGTGGATCAATCTGTTAGGATTATTCGCTCTGTTTATTTTTTTCTTTCTTGTTTGCTCGCTTATAAACTAATGTTGATATGAATCAGAAATGACTAATGGTCCCTAACCCCAATCGTGATAGCTTTACAGGAAATTTCTTACTCTGAGACCTGATTCCGTGCTGTTCTTCATGTATGTTGGTTTGTTGGGTTTTACCGCATCTCTGTTTTCTTGCTGTGTTCATGAGTTCTCCTCCCTTGATTATCTCAAGAGATCGACTGAAGTTGCACCCTTCACTCACACCACCTCACTCACAGAACCGAGGACCCTCATGTCCCAATGGGTCTCTAATCACAGGGTTGGGACTTAGCCTGGACGACATGTATTTTCTGTCCGTAACAGATACATAGGACCCTTTTGAGCGGTAGACCCACGTTGGGCATGGCTGCAGACTGAATCTGGCGTTTCCCAGATTGATGAGTGAGGTTTTGTAGTCGTTGCTGTACTTCTATTGTTGTGAAGTTGTTAGGAAATCCTCAAAACCAAAACCTCACAGCCACGGAGTCGATGCTGACTCATAGCAACCCTATAGGACAGAGTACATGAGTTCCTTGGGTTTCCAAGACATAACTCTTTATGGGAGTAAGAGTCCCATCTTTTTTTACCCCTTAAATCCCTCAGAGCTGCTATTGGTGTTGAACTACTGACCTTGTGGATCACACCCAGCTCATCTCGTATCCCCCAGGGACTTCACAGCATCCCCAGGAGTCCTTCATTGTCTCAGTAGAGCAAGTCAAATAGCCACATAAACCAAACTCATTGCCACTGGCTCCTGCTGATTAGGATCTCAGGCTGTTTTTCTTTGAAGGCTCAGGCTCCTCCGTCTTCTCAAGGAGAGGCACAAGGATGAGACTCTCACTATTTGGACTCCACCAAATAGGACCCAGTGAGGACCCCACAGTCGAGCTTTGTCATCTTGAAAGCGGTAGTTCTGACGGGCACTGATGCTTCTTCCTCTTGCCTTACACCCTCCCCGATATGCAGCAAAAATCAAAGATGTCTCGATGGAAGACTTTGAGAAATATCTGGAGCAGGTTAATAAGCATGGCATTCCATTAGACAACGTAATAAATGCCATGGAAGCAGGTAAAGACATTCTGTTGGTTCCCCCCTAAATCAAAGCACTTAACAGATTTACCGCGGTGAGGCCCGCCTCTGAGGATGGGGGTTCCCATGTCCTCTGCACAGCTCATCCTCCCTGAGAGCGGTCACTTAGAGGGCGCCTGTCCATAGAGACGCACGATGAAACTGCCTGTCTGTTCATTGCATGTCTTCTCTTTTCTTCCTTGTCTTACCCATCGTTGTAGACGACTGTCCCGGGAATATCGATGAGGTGAGTAGTCACGGGACAGCGCTGCCCTCTCAGAGTTGTTTTTTCCAGTAGGTAAGAGTTTTTAACCAATCTTGATTGTTATAATCTTACAGGTTGAACATTGACAACGACCAAAATAGTAATATCTCTGGAGTCCAAATATGTTACGTGGTAGGTGGGAGAAGGGCAGGGCTTCTTTAATGGAGGAGAGTTAAGAATAAAAGCAAACTAAAAATAACTTGGGCACCGAGGGAGGAAGGTTGGTGAAATCCTCCAATGGACACGAGGGTTCATTTCCTCGGAGACTGGCCTGACACGTGGGGCCCTCACGAGTCGGGGAGAACTGGGCTGTACAGGGTTTTCCCTTTTCCAATGTCTTGGACATTTCAGGAGCAGATGGCTGGGCATTGGGTAGTTTGGAGCCTTGAACCTTTCCATGAGGAGGCCACAAGAGATGGAATCCGATCTCGGAAGACATAAGTACAGGACACACCTAGGCTAACATTACCTTGTTGACAGAACAACTCCAACGGAACCCAACCCAAACACAACAACAACAAACCCAGAGTCAAGTGGATCCCACTCGGCTGAGTGGCCCACGAGAGAAAGCAGAGCCTCCCCAGAGCATTTCCAAGGCTGTGAATCTCTGAAGAAGCAGAGTGTGATATTGTGTCCACGGGAGTAGTGGGGGTTTGGGACTGCTGACCTTTGGATTAGTAGCCGATGGCTTAACCCAGTGTGCCACCAGGGGGCTACTATTCATCCCTGGGAGACTCCGGTGTGAACCCATGACTTTGAAATTCTTTTTCCTTTAATGGTTCCACAGATATTTTGTAGAAGATGCATAGGACTCAGGAGCCCCAAGGAAACAGATTGCTATATCCTCCCGATTGTTCAGTCTCTATAAAAATATAGAAAATTCTAAAACTTTCTATTCTAAAATATGGAAAACTACAAAACTGTTAACACATACAACCATTCAGGGAAATCTTGATCATGCCTGCTGTCGATTCTCTCCGGGGCTCTGACAACCAGACACAGCCTGTGGAGAAGCCCCCGTAGCCCTCTGACAGGTACACGCTCCCGTGAAAATTGGGATGTGGATTTCTGATGAGGATTCCAGCACTCATCCTAAGGAGGTCTCTTCTCTGACTCCCTCTGCTACCTCCCGTCTATCATGCTGGAACTGTCTAGACCAGTTCAGTGATATTGCATATCTTTATATCATTGCATGTCTTAAAGAAGAAGTTGGCACCAGGAATACAGCATCAGCCTGTCTCCATGGAAACAGAATCATCATCAATCTGAAGATAAAACCCCCTTTGCTCTCAAATCACTCGTTCGCTCCCTTCCTGCAAATTCAAGATCTTTAATTAATGTATTTCCATCCAGCCACTTGTGGCCAGTTTCATGTTACTGATTCCTAACTGATTTGAACAATTGATTCCATGTTTATTGAGATGCTCCTGAACCGTCACTCAATGTCTTGCACCTGATTCCAATTCACAGCCATCCTGTAGGACAGGGTAGAACTATAGGGGTTTTCACATTGCATATCTTTGAGGGGTTGTAGTTATGTGTGGGGCTGAAATGTACATGATCAGTACTTCAAAAGTACCATCCGCTCCAAGGGAACAAGCCTGGTTTATCCTCCCGAAATGTGTTTGACTCCTTTATTTCAGTCTCTCCTCTATCTCTCATGCTCTCAATGACTTTACTATAATCGTTACTTAATATCGCTGTACAATTGCGTCTACCGGACCCGTGATGATGTGTTAGGGGCTGGTTTCCCTCACATAAGGCGGCCATCACATGGGGCCTCGTAGCAAAAGAACTCCTTTGAGTTATATCCTGTGTAACAATTGTAACACCTCATCGGACAGAAAGGGTGAATCAAGAATAAACAATTTGAGTTTATGTTTTAAGTGTGTTTTTTATTCCAAGTGAGCTATGAGTTGGGCAAAGAGCAAGGATACAGAGTATGGTATGAAGCTGTGCCATGTCTTGAAGAAACAAAATGTAGTGGTAAAGAATAAGAGAATGAAAGAGTTTCTTCAAGTGGTAAAGAAATTTAACCCTTCTTTTCTGGAGCCAGGAACAATTGATATGGAGATCTGGGGTAAGGTAGCCATTAACTTAAGAAAAGCTCACAGGGAAGGACAGAGCATACCCATGGAGGCCTGGGAGCTGTGGGTGCAGATTAAAGCAGTGTTGGAGCCCCTGCAGGGTGAGAGAGCAAAGAAACAAGATCAGCAGAGCAGTGAGAAGCCTCTAAGCTATGCAGACTGAAACCAGGTGAGAAGCAGGCAGAATGAGTGTCAGGCAGATGAGAAGATTTAGGTGGAGTTGAGAAAAACAGGTCTGAGGCAGAAAGAGATCACAGAGTAGAAGCATCTGCCCCACCAGAATATAGCGCAGGGAATTACAGTACCATCAAGCAAGTCCATGCTAGAGGGAGAGACGAGATTAGATCCAAAGGAATGCAAACGGGGAGGCTTAACATAGAAGGTGAGGCTCAGGAAGCAAGAAGCAGAGTCAAGGAGCAGGAAAGCACCTTTGCTCTCACGGGGGGAGAAGAGTATAGCTCAAGAAGCAGATTTAGAATTCAGAATGGCTTATCCCATGAGAGTTATAGACAGGGAGCCTGACGAGCAGCACCCCGAAGGGAATCAAGAATGGCGGCATACTGCCTTTCCCTTTAAGCTACTGAAAGATCTCACACAAGCAGTATCTAGCTATGGTCCAGATTCACCATTTGTAATTGGTATGATCAAGAATATGGTGCATATAGAATATTGGATCCCGGCAGATTGGAAAGCTCTGATGAAAGTGTGCCTTTCCCCTTCAGCATCTTTGCAATATCAGATCCTATGGAAAGAAGCAGCCCTTGCAGGAGCACGCATAAATGCAGAAGAGGCCATAGATATAGGGGCTCATCAGCTGCTAGAAGAGAAGAATTACATCACAAATGAGGCACCATTAAACTTTGGTGAGCAGACTTTCACAGAGGTATGGGAAGTCTGTCTAAACGCATGGGAGAGCAGACGGCCAAGTTACACCACAGGAAAGCAAAGGAATGATGAGCCTTAATATGGATTTTATGTCCAGGTTGCAGGATGCTGTCCACAAGAGTGTGGCGGACAAAGGGGCAGCACATAATCTTATTCTTACATTAGCATTTGAGAACTCGAATACATGACGTCAAGCTGCCATACGCCCTTTCAAGGAGCAGAACACACTGTTAGGTTATATCAGGCTATGCCGGGATGTAGGGTCAGATGAGCACAGGGCCAACCTCATGGCTGCGGCTTTGGCAAGCTACACCAGACCTAAAGGGAGATGCTTTACATGTGGAGCAGAGGGACATTATCAGAGAGATTGCAGGCAGATATTACAAAAGACCAGGACAATTCACTGCGGAAAAGACTCAGTGAAAGAGTCCAAGGCATCTGGACGTCGCGCCTGCTGCCATAGAGGTAGACATTGGGCAGAGCATGGTCATTCAGAGTTTAGCAATAGAGGACATTTACCTGAAAGTTACTCCCAGCCACAAAAAGTGTAGCGGGGCATGCTCAGAGCCCCTTTGAACTGAGCACAGGTAATAAAGGATGGAGGTTGGTTTAAGCCCCACCCAGCAGAGCTTGGAAGGCAAAGCCTCTCCCTAGTCCAGCAAAGGAATCTTTGAAAGGCAGCAATCACAGGTATCCACAAGCCACACAGTAGGAGAGGAGACCTAGCCTAACTTGCAAAAGCCCAGCCTCTGACCTCCCTGCAGTAAGTTCAATGAACCAGAAGCCCTCAGGGCAGTTTGTTGATTCTAAAAAGCAGGAACCTCTTACTGAAACAGTAATATAGTTTTCATCAAGCAGTTTTAACGTAAATAGGCAAGAAATTAAAATTGATACTGGAGTTGATCAGAGTTGTGAAGGAAAGTTAAAAGCTGTGATTAAATCAGAAATTGTTAAGAGCGGCATGTGGGGTCTGCTACCTAAAAGGACTCTGGGATGTTTATTGGGAAAGTCCAACCTAAATTCTCAAGGTGTTCAGATTGTTGCAGAAATTATTGATCAGGATTACAAAGGTGAAGTTAAGGCAGTGTTAAAATCTGATATCCCATGGTTTGTAAAGATAGAAGATCGCTTACGCCAATTATTGCTTCCTGGCATTTCTAGAGTTAAAATTCATACCTATGGGGAAAGAACACTTGAGAAGTCTGACCTCCCTATGTTAAATCAAGGGGCCCTTTGAAATGCAGTGTGGGGAAACAACTGTCCCCACATGGATTTAGAAATTGAAGGAAAAAGGTCTTTAACCTCGGGATGTGGGCTCATTTCCTTAAGGCATCCATGAGGCCCTAAGAACCATCCATTAACTTCCCCTAAATTCAGCTTTGATTCCGACATGCCCTCCTATATGCATCCGAGCTCATCCGTGTTTGCCTCCATCACCACACCCATGTTCCCGACTTGTCTTTGCTGGTCCTTTCAAATTCAAGTATCTGCTGTTACGTACGATTTGCAGACATTGTCCGTTTCCTCCCATGGTGTCTCTAGGCTCCTTGTTCAAATCGTCCTGACTCCTTTGCTCTTGCCCTTCCCGTCACCAAAAGGACCACGTATCTCCTGTCCAGCAAGAGGGTCTCATGCCCATGCTTCCCATCTGTGGACACAGGAATGCTTCTCACTGTGTCTGGGTGCATCTGTTCTTGACGTTTTCCACTAACAGAGCACCGTCGTTTGGGAAATTGTGTAGCACATCAAATCCCATGATAGGATTATAGTCATCAATGAGGAAATACTACCTTTGCACTAAACCGATCCAAGAACACCAACTCCACAGCCATTCCGTTGATTCTGGTTGACGTAGCTCTGGCTAACAGAAGAAGACAGACCTTCTTTCTAAGCAGTTGTGAGAGTTGCATAATTCAACAGCTGGTTCACCGGCCTAAGGACTGTTTTAAGTCTTTACAAAAGGTCTAGAAAAAGGTAGTATATTATTCCATACAGCTAATACTTGAATAAGAATGTAAATTATACAAAGCTAGATTATGTTATAAGGGTGTTGAAATATTACTTAAAAAATAAGACGTTGTACCTGACAAAACCCAATAAAACTGTTTTGTAGGGCGTTTCCCTGTTGCTTCTTGATTGGCTTCCTCGTTTGCAATATCCTTTGGGCATCATCAGCTGTGTGATTGATCCTGAAGCATTTTTCACAGGAGTAGGAGGATCCCTCTCCTTTAGGGGAGGCCATTCAGACAAGAGTCGTAGTGTTTGACAGATTAGAGACAGTTCAGTGACTTCTCTTCTCTGGACGTATCCTGTTCACCTTTGGAAAACCGTCTGCTTCTGTTGAACTTACAGCCATTGTTTGAACGTGAATTTTAGCTCTTTGGAAACTCTCAGGAATGGCATAATGCACTCATCATATCCAGTGGGATTTGGGGGGAAACGCAAAGCTGAACAGATGAATAGTGTGTCCCTCACTTGCTCTTCACGTTCTATGTTTGTTTACTGAAGCGACAAATACAACGGAATAAAAACGTTGTATTTCATCAAAAGTACAACGAGTTCTATGAAATGAGTGAATTAACATTGCATGCATAGCTCCCTCTACTTTTTGACAACTGTGGTTGCAATTAACATTATTGCTACACACACTTAGAATATCTTAGACACAAATCCAAGCTCACGCGACTAAAGTCTCAGTCAACAGAGGACAGTGAAAATCAGTCCGTTCTCTCTGGAAGTGACGTGTTCTGTGCTGGAAGAATCCCTTATCTGGTCCGGTTCACATCTAAGTCCATCGATGTTAAAATTTTTCAGGAATCATTCCAGACCCCAAAATATTAAAGGACATTTTTTTAAATTCAACTTAAATTTCTCTGTCAAAAACCAACAGCACTGCAATAAGAACAGATACATTGTGGCCGAGTCGATTCCAACGCATCCTGAACCCATGGGACACAATGGGACTGCTCCATAGATTCTCCAATTCTGCAGTGTCTTTCATGGAAGTGTAATGGCACATCTTTCTCCAGGGGAAGCCCAGGGAGTTTCAAACCTTTGAGTTTCAGGCGAGGGCCCAAGCACTATCACCACGTGGTGTTTGTACACAAAGATACGGAATGCATGAAACGACAGTGGAGTTCAGGGTAGAGCATGAGTAGACTCCAGCCAGGCATGTTGAACATAGTACATAACAAGTACCCACATGGGCAGATGTTAGGATTTTCCCTGTTGACATGTAGGGAGAATAGAAAGGACCCCAGGAAAGCATGTGACGCCATTGATTCTGCTATCCTGCAGAGAGTGTGCATGCTGCTAATAGTAGCCCTGGGGTTGGCCATGTCCCCTGATTCATTGTTTGCTCCCCAAATTCCTTCACCTTCCTCATTTCCACCCAACCCGACCCACACATCCCCTATCAATCCTGGCATCCATTATTATCTGTATGCACGCACTCCTTCTGTGCTTCACAAACTCCGAAAACCACCAGAAACCATGCAAGACACAATGGAAAGAAAATGGCAAGGATAAAAAATGATAGCTTTAAAATTAAAATTACATATCACGATTAACAAAGATAAGACCAACCGCAGTATTTTAAAATTCAGGGGAGCAATTTTTTCTGATAGAATATGCAAGAGACACTTGCTCCTAGAACCCATTCACATCGGGTCAGTGGAGAGGCCAGGTGACCAAGTGTCAAGATCGATCCACATACATGAGATTCCAATGATCTCTTTCTGATGGTCAGGCTGCTTGAGACTCTTGCCTGTGCCTGGTGTGGGTAGGCCCGTGGCTTACTCTAACTAGCAGAAGCAAACATTTTGAGAGAGAACGATGTCAGGAGGCTCATGCGGGAGCACTATGAAAGAGATGGAAAAAACAATCCATAACTTATCAAGGGTTTGTGAGAGCGGGCTGGCGGGGAGGGGAAAGGAAAGAAATGGGGAGCTGATAATCGGGGGTTTCGAGTGAAAAGAGAATGCTTTGAAAATGTTGATGTCAGCACCCGCATATGTGCAAATGTGCTCGACACATTGGAGGAATGTCTGCATTGCAATAAGGGATGTAAGAGCCCCCAATAAAAGTATTTTTTAAAATAAATGATTAAAAAATAAATGAAATGACTAACTTAAAAAAAAATGGTGCAGGACAGATCGAACTGATAGATCACAGGGATGTTTTATAGCCCGTTCACACCAACCATGGAAAAATACTTATCAGAAACACAAGCACACATGCACTGAGACACACGCAGAGATACTCTGAAATCAGAGACCGAGAACAAGCACAGAGTCCTGAGACAGGAACACAAAAGCAAACACCTAAAACCCAAGGCCCACAGTGTCGAAGAACAAGGGACTTCTGTGTCTGGAGCTGCCCTCAGTACTCTTGCTAGGGTGTCACAGTCCAACCTGCCCGTTTCCTTGTTTGTCCAGCCCTGAGCGCATCCAGAAGTGCTTCTGGACATTAGAAAGGTCACAGAAACTCAAAGGCATTGAATAATCCTCTTTTTCATGGTTCCTGCCTGCCTCATATCAAAGCGCTACTCAGAAAACATGCATGGGTCTTCATGCAGCTGATCATGACTCACGGCAAGCCCGCAGGACAGAGTGCAGCTGCCCCCGGAGGTTCCAAAGATGCCAGCGTGACGGGAGTCGCTGCTGCGTCCATACGTTGGGTCCTTATGTCATCTGGAATTACAACCCGGATGAAAACTACCCAGATTGGGGACCTGGTGTTGGTTGGAATAAGTAGGGACATTGTCAGAGGGTAAAGCACAATCTTCTCAGTCGTGAAATACGGGAGACCTTGCAGCATGACAGACATAGGTGGACGACTGCTGGACATACTGCCCAGATGACAACGGAAAGATTGGAGGTTCAGCTGCACACGGGGCCCATCGGAAGAAGTTCCGGGAGATGCAACCCCGAAGGCTGAAATCCTTGATCTTCGTCAGCAAGTGCTTCAAGTTCTCCTCACTTTCAGGAAGTAGGGTGGTGTCGCCTGCATATTGCAGGTTGTTGATAAGCCTTGCTCCAATCTGGATGTCACAGTCTTCTTCATAGAAGCCATTTTCTGATCACTCGCTCAGCAAACACACTGAGCCAGTAGGGGGAAAGCATATACCTCTGCTGCACTTGTCTTGATTTTAAACCATGCAGTGTGTCCTTGCTCTGTCTGCACAACTGCCTCCTGATCCGTATGCAGCTCTGTGGGAGCACGATGGAATGTTGTGGAATCCTCATTCTTCTCACACCTGTTGATATTTTGTGATGGTCCCCATGGTCCAGTGCCTTTGCAAAGTCAACAAAACACAAGCAGAGTCGTTTCTGATGCTTCTGCTTTGAGTCAAGATTGGTCTGATATCAACCATGGTATCTCTTGTTCCACGTTCTTTTTTGAATCCAGCCTGACCCTCTGGCAACTCCCTGTCGATGGGTTGTTCCAACCGATGTTTGAGCATCTTCAGCAAAGCGTCCCTTGCACGTGATGTCCCTGCTGTTGTTCCCTAGTGTGGGCACGTTTTGGGGTCACTGTTCTTTGGAATGAACACAAATGTGGGTCCCTGCCAGTCTGCTATCCAAGTATTTGTCTCCCAAATGTCCTGACAACAATTGAGGGTGTCCCACCAATTCCTGGTGTTTTTTATTATTCTGTTCAGTTCACTTTGAACCTCTTCCTCCAGCACCATTGGCTCTTGCTCATATGCAACCCCTGAAAGGGAGGAGTGAGAACGAGTTGTTTTTGGTACAGAGCTGTGTATTTTTCCATCTTCTTTTGCTGTTGTTGTTGTTGGTGGTGGCAGGGGGTGATGGTGTGTGTGTGTTTCTTAAGAGCTAAAATATCGTGCGGGGGTATTTATAGGGATCTACTTCAGGTTCTTGGCTGCATGTCTAGAGATTGTGTGTTCAAGTCCACCCAGGTGGCCATGCATAACAAGGCCAGACACATTCCCTCTGTGAAACCAGAATTTTGAAACCTCTGAGAAGTGCAAGTGAAATCCTGACACAGTGAGGTCCCCTGCTGTGAGGCCTGTTCAAGTGTAAGACATCGTCCATGTTTGGCCAGGAGCGTAGCTGATAGTCCAGGCGAGGTCTTTCCACTTTGGGAAGCATCGAGCCGCTCACTTCCTTCTAGGGAATGCTCTGATGGACCCAACCGCAGTCAAGCAGACAACACTGGACGACCAGGAGAAGAAGTACAGCTATTTTGGAAAAGTATGGTCACAAGGCTCCTTTGAAGCCCAGAGAGTAAAACTTGGTCTCACCTACGTCGGGCATGTTCTCAGGGGGGACCAGGCGTACAGAAGGACGTAATTTCCTGGTAAAGTTTAGCGTCATTTAAAGAGAGGAAGACCCTGCAGGAGATGGATGAACTCTGTGGCTGTAACAATGGAACCAAACATAACCACGATGGTGAGGGTGGCACGTGATTCTCCTTGACACATTGTTTCAATGTGTCCGGTTCCTGCTGTCCCCCGAAAGGTCAATTTTCCATCTCCACTCAACCTTCTCTAAGCTTCTCGGAAGATTAGTCTCCTGCGTGCCAGTCCCCAAGGCCAGGGAAGGGCTCACCTGCCAAGCCGGATATGATGCTGAGACTTTCTATTAGGCATGGTTTTTTGACTGAGGACAATCGGTTCCTTGCATCAGAAATGATATAAAAGTGCAGTCATGTTCAGGGCGTCTCACCTGCAATCTGACCTGAGCTGCTGTCACGAAGGGACCAACGATGACCTTCAGCATGAAGACCCTGCTCTTGACGCTGGTCCTTGGTCTGGTTTGTGCCGAATCAGAACCACAGTCTGGGACTGAGGTGTCACCTGAGGTAAAATGCAGAAGGTGGAAAGGAGTGTCTGTGTGTGTGTGTGTGTGTGTGTGTGTGTGTGTGTGTGTGTGTGAATGTTCGTCTAGATGAGTTTGTATCAGAGTCTATATGCAGTTTAGTCAACCCATGCATGTGTCCCTAAAGCCATGCTGCTGTCTGACAGCTCTCCATGATTCCCCACTCTGCTTGTCTCAGGGAGAAAGAGAGGCTGTCTGTTTCCATGAAGATGGAGCGTCTCAGAGGTCCTATAATGGGTTGCCAAGAGGCAGCCGCTCCTCTGTGTCAGTGGGTTGGGTTGTGGGTTTGTCTCACAGTGAAGAGACTCAGTGATCCCCGTGGTTACTTCAGGTATCAGAGCCAACTCCACAACCACGGTTTTGCTTCTGCTTCCTTTGGATTCCAATCCTTTGGATTTTATTTCCTTGGTGTTGGGTGACGCTGTGGTTGCTCTATCAAGAGGCACTCTGAGCTCCGGTTGATGGCTGCATTGTGGGCCTGGGTTCACTTTGCTTTTGTCAACAAGATCAGACCCATTCCTTGTTTTCCCTCTGAAGTGGGTGGATTACAGGACTCACGTTTCTTATGAACACCTTGCAGATGACAGGGATATGGTACAACACGTATGTAGCAGCGACTAACAAGGAGAAGACCCAGGTGGGCGGACCCCTGCTGGCATACCTCCGTCACATCATTGTTTCTCAAGACGGCAACTCAGTGTCCTTTGATTTTTATATCAAGTAAGTAAAATCTACCTAAAGTGACCCAATGAAAATCCAAGCAAATAACCCGCATCCAATCTCAGGTTTGCAAATGAGAAGATGGAAAGACCACAGGTTGGCTCTTTGTTAGTCTTGAACATTACATCTTTGCTCTTCAGCATGTTGAAGGGTTCTTGTGCAGCAGTTGACCCAGTGCAGCACATTATGTCATCTCTGCACTGATTCCATGCACACCGGGATCGCTTCTCTTGAGCCACGAGGTCAACCTCTAGTGGTGCGGTGGTGAAGATTGGGGTTTTCTGTACCTTGACTTCTTCCGCATGTTGAACCCTTACTGGAGGTACCAGTCTTTGCTTTTCCAGTGCCCCAAGTCCTCTTTGTTGCAGCAAGCCAGGTTGCGTTACCTGAGTATTGTGGGTTCGGTTTGAACCTTCCTCTAATCCTGGTGACATGTTCTCCTTCATAGAGCCCAGGTTTTGTATTATGTCCTTAGTGTGCAGATTCAATGAGTAGCCTAAAGGCTTTAACCCTGAAACACGCCTTTCCTGATTGTATTTTAATGTAAAAAGTATTGTACAATGAGACCAAGACGATTACAAGATACAGACACAATATCCAGCTGAGGGAGGCCATGAGGATGAGTTCAAATAACATCCAAGGAGTCACAGTTGGGAAGCTGCACAGATAGAGCAGGGAACAAGGAAGTATCCCAAATTCCTGGCCTGGGGTGGGGGTGGGGACAAATCAATACATCACAATTAGAGTGGAAACTGTAGACGCAGGAACAGGTCCACTGCTGGTGGGGCGGGCGGGAGGTACTTTATGTTTGAATGGTTCACAAGATTGATCTGGACTCTTCTGACCAAAATAGGCAGGTGAGAGTGATAGGACCTGACTCTTGATCATGTGACCCCATGCACTGTGTTCAGTGTGGTCCCCTCCATGAAGGATGCACTCAGCAAGAGCTAAGAGACACATCCCCTCGCTGCATCCCTTCCAGATTTTACACCTGTCAGTGTCACCTTGTTCTGCCTGAAGGACTTCCTGTTGGTTGATGTACAAGTTCTGCACGAGCACAATACAGTGCTCTGGAATTCCCATTCTTTGCAAAGATGCTCATAGTCTGTTGTGATGCACTGAGTTGAATTGCTTTGCATCGTCAGTGAAACAGAAATAAGCATCTTCCTGGTACTCTCTCGCGTTAACCTGATGTCAGTGATGATGATACTCCTCCCATCGTCTCCTCTGAATCTGGCTGGAATTTTTGGTAGCTCCCTGTTGATGCCGTGCTTGCAATCGCTTTTAAATTGTCTTGCAAACAAAAACAAAACACACACCTTACTTGCAGGTGACATTAAAGGTGGTGGTCGTTAAAGTCCACATTCTGCTGAGTCCCTTCTCTTTGAAGTCCTTCCACATGTACCTCTCTTTCAGTCAGGTGGGCAGGGGTTGACCTGGGTCCATCTCTGTGCCTTAACCCTTCAAGCAAATATCCCCGGAAGTCTTGTTTAAAATCAGATCGCTGTGTTTCGTTTCACTGATGAGGAATGCCTGCTTTGAACAGGGCTCCTGTTGAAGAATTGCCTTTATGTGATCAAACTGGACAGAGAACCCGGGAGGGTTTCCTAGGAAACTTAGGGGGCACTGGCTTTATGCTCCTGAGGAATGAGCAATGCAGGGCAGGAAGGGAAGAATGCTTACACAACTCCAAGGAGGCCCCCTGTGTCTACATACCTTATGCACAGGAATCCAGGAATCGCTGTGCCTTCTTTCCTCTCTATTCTCAATAACGCACTCGTAGAATAAATCCTAAAAATATAAAATATTTTAAGACCGCAGGGGAATATGTTGAGAAGAACATGAGAACTAAAGAAAAATTTGCTGCCTTGTTTGTTTTTCAGGGTTGATGGCCAATGCCACCAGATTTTATTAACGGGGAAAAGAACAGCAGAGGGTCATTTCCAAGTCGACTGTGAGTACCTTGTCCCCAGAGGTCTGGAATTCATGAGAGCCCCTGCTGCTTATTGCAAATGCCCTCAGAGGCTAGTTCCTTGCATTTGAGCTCAGTGTCAGGTCAATAGTCACCATCTCAGCTCTATACACCAGTACTGATTGAGGAAACCCTCGCTCCTGGAACTTCCATGCATTTCAGAGTAGAGGTGCACACGTGGAGCTTCCAAAGCCTGGTGTTCATTTTATTTCTCCTCTTTGTGGATTACAACGCCTTCCTTGTGCAGGGTCCTGCTTAGACTTGAACCCCAATCTTCAGGTAGCAGTGCTCATCCAATGCACCATGGCATCACTCTAATGCATGGAAGCAAACATGCTCAAGGTTTACAGCTAAAGAAGGCACTGAAGCCCAGTCACGTGTGTGCTAATTTCCATGGAGAAAATGAACACACGGTGACCCACTGCAAGCTCCCAGTCTGATGGCAATCCACAGTGAGTGAGTTTAGAACAGATGACAGGAAGCCACCATTACGCATCCTGTGCAGCTTAGAGAGGCGATAGATTTAACAGCCCCCAAAGCACAGATGAACAGATCAGGGTCAGGAGGAGGAAGACAGGTAGGCAGTGGTGAGTTTGGGTGTTTACTCTCATCAATGTTGTAGACTTTGCTCAGCTGTAAAGGTCTACCACCTACGTGTCAGTGTGCCCCACTTGCACGGCTTGCCCGTTGCTGTCCTGCTGGAAGCTTTGCCACCGAGATTTCAAACACCAGCAGGGTCATCTGTGGTGGACAGAAGAACTTCCAGGTGAAGGCAGAGCAGAAAGGAAGGTCTGCTGAGCATCCTCTGAAATCAGCCACTGGAATTGACTTGCATTCAAAAAGAGCGTTGTCCCGCTTGTTGCTTCTGGATTATCATCAGGAGGGAAGGAGAGCTGGAGGACATAATTTTGGGATGAAGTAGAGGCACAGCGATAGTAAGGGAAACCCTGGTGGGATGGATTGACATCATTCCGGCAAGGATTGACTTGAGCATATCAAGAAATTGTGAAGATGGTGTAGGGTAAAGCCCTAGTTCACTCTGTTGTACATGATCCTACCTTGATTTAAGACCATTAGATCTACTCTATCCATCTATCCCTAGATCCATCTACGTATCTGCCCATCCATACAACCAACCCCTCGTATGTTTACTTATCCACATATAGCTACCTATCCATCAAACCTTCAGTTCATGCATTCGTCTACCCAACCATGCATGATCCAACTGTTCAACTTCTATCTATCTATCTACCTATCTATTCATCATCTATCCATTTATTTATCCATAATTAATCTATAGATATGTATCCATCTATCTATATATTCAAACATCTGTCTTTTTTTGCATCCATCTGTCCATTGATTTATCCATAATTTATATCTCTATATGTATCCATCTATCTATCCATTCATCCATCTATCTGTTTATCCATCCATCCATCCACCCAACAACGTATCAATCTAACCATCTACACATCCATCCAACCATCCATTCAGCCATCACATATTCATCTATCCATCATATAAATAACTACCTCTCCATGAAACCATCAATTCATGCATTAATCCACCTAACCATGTATAATGTACCCATTCACCATCTATCTATGAATCATTTATCTATTTGCTATTCATCCATCTACCCATCATTAGACTATATTCATGAATGCATCCAGCATCCATCCATCCACCCATAATTTATCTATCAGGTAGATTTTAACATTTTGTTTTAAATAATAACTTTCCTGGGAAACTGACACACTTTCCTTCCCATGATGTTAACAATCGGCTGTTACAAGGTCTGTGCACTCACGGCATGACTCTGTCTCACCACTCATTGTAAAATAGAAGTCTTGTGATTTAAGAAGCTTTGTTGCCGTCACCAAGCCCTTGTGGGGACGAGGGAGCCCTGGGGGCACAGGGGATGCACCTGGCAGGAGAGAGCCCATTTGAACCCTCAGCAGTTCTGAGGAACTCAGGACTGTCAGCCTGACCTATTACAGAGGGCAGATTTTCACCCCCCTGGTGCAATCCTACTCTCACACGCGGTGGCCGAGAATCTGAATCCACGTCGCAGCACCCAAGAGCAGCGAAGTTCTCTTGGCACTTAGACATCACTGGGGACACAGGCATCAGGATCAGCTGAAGGAGGTGCTGGTGGGTAAGGCAGCCATGCAGAGACCCAGGTCTCTCTGTGTTCTGAACAAAGTCCGTGAGATGTCGACGGCCCTGTAAGGAAGGACAGATCACCCAGGCCAAAGAAGGTACAGCCAACTGATTATCGAGAGGATTGAAATACTACTTTCTGTCTTTCACAGATTCAGGAGACAACAGCTTCTACTTTACGAATATCAGTGACAAGACCGTTTCTGTAGTTGTTTTCAACAAGGATGAAGCAGGCAACAGAACAAAATTGGTGGAAATCTTTTGTATGTATCCCAACAAGCTCTCTGGGGAGTTTCCAGTATTGACAGCCCGATATATTCCTGTGGAAGTGGGTCAACCTGTGGGATCTGAGTCTGTGGGTTTACGGGGCGAGGAGTAGTATGTTAGGTGTGGTGGAAAACACACCACAGAATGACTTGAGACCTGTGAGCTTCCATCCCTAAGATCCAATACGTGTTGCAGTGCAGTCCAAGAAGTCACTGACAGTGACCGTGTCCCCCAAGTGACCTGGTAGTTACGCTTCCATTTCAACTGACTGACTGTTTTAGGGGTATCACTGTCATCGTGTCAGCCCCCAACATCAACTGTGACACACACATGAGGGTTCCCAAGGTCAGATGCCACTCAGGGCGGCTGGTGCAGGATCAGACTTGAGCTGCTGCTCGGCACCCCACCTCTCGCTCAGGTTTCCGCTGACAATCTCTGTGTTCTCACACAACCCAACAAATCCCTTCTCGACCAACTCAGCAGAGGCACTGACAGGTGCTGTCTGACTCCCCCAGCACCTCGAACCAGAGACATTACAACTGGGTGGCTTTCGGGAGCAGAAATTTATTTTCTCAATGTTCGGGAAGATAGAAGTCTAGACTCCAAGTGTGAGCACCATAAACCAAATGACTCCCTTCTCTCATCTTCCTTAAGAACCGCCCACCTTCCACATGCAGACAGCTGTGGGAAACATCCTGGTTGAAGCGTGTGCGGCTCAGTGCTAAAAGAGACATCCTTGTTCCACCGCACTTTACAGTTTCCCATGCAGGATACTTGCTTATATTGTAGGGGCCTGATTTCTTACCTCTGCTCCCAGGAGCTTGGATTGTGGATCTGAGCAATATGAAACCTTTGGCAGCTCGGATCTTTACCCTGTTTACCATGCATGATGTGGTCTATGGATCCATCTGTGAGGATAGTTATTTGCTCTGCTCCGTTGATTCTATTGTTTATTTTGCTCAGTTCTAACCTAAAGTTGATATGAATCAGAAACGACTTGGTGGTTCCTAACCCCAACGGTGATCACTGTTAGGAAAGTTCTCTTTCTGAGCCCTGGATTCCGTGCTGTTCTTCATGTAACCTGTATGTGGTTTTGTTGGGTTTTATCGCATCTCTGCTTTCTTGCTGTGTTTGTGAGTTTTCGTCCCTTGAGTATCTCAAGAGATTGACTGAAGGCACATCCTTCACTCACACAACCTCACTCGCAGAACCCAGGACACTCATGTCCCAATGGGGCTCTAATCACAGGGATGGGACTTAGCCTGGACAACATGTATTTTCCATCCATAATAGATACACGTGAACCTTTTGAGGGGTAGACCCACATTGGCATGGCTGCAGAATGAATCTGGGGTACCCAGATTGATGAGTGAGGCTTTGTGGTCATTGTTGGATTTCTGTCACTGAGACTCACTTGGGACTGTGAAGTCATTAAGAAAACCTCAAAACCAAACCCTCACAGCCACAGAGTCGATGCTGACTCATAGCAACTCTACAGGACAGAGGACATGAGTTCTTTGTGTTTCCAGACAGTAACTCCATATAGGAGTAGAGTCCCATCTTTTTTATGTCAGAGCTGCTATTGGTGTTGAACTACTGACCCTGTGGATCACACCCAGCATATCCCTTGTATCCCCCCCAGGGCCCTCAAGGCATCCCCAGGAGTCCTTCATTGTCTCAGTAGAGCTTATCAAATAGCCACATAAACCAAACTCATTGCCACTGGCTTGCAGTGATTAGCAGCCCAGGTTGTTCCTCTTTGAAGGCTCAGGCTCCTCTGTCTTCATAAGGAGAAGCACAAGGAGGGGACTCTATTTGGACTCCACGAAATAGGACCCAGTGAGGCCCCCACAGTCGAGCTTTGTCATCTTGAAAGTGTGGTAGTTCTGACGGGCACTGATGCTTCTTCCTCTGGCCTTACACCCTCCGTGATATGCAGCAAGAGACGGTGAGGTCCCCAAGGAAGACTATGAAGCTTTTGTGGACGTGGTCAAAGAGAATGGCATCCCTGTAGAGAACATAGTGAATGCCATGGATTCAGGTAAAGTCACTCCTTCCCCCAACCCATAGAAAAAAAGTTTTGCCGGATTTTCCACTCCGAGGCTCGCCTCAGAGGATGGGGGGAGGGGGCTTTCCAATGTGCTCCTCAGGCTCATCTTTTTTGGAAATCTGTCACTTTAAGGGTGATCAATGGGGATGCACGACAATGACCAGCTGTTTGTTCATTTCATGTCTTCTCTTTCCTTCCTTGTCCTTCCCATTCTCTTTCAGATGACTGTCCTGGGAATATCAATTAGGTGACACTTCTGCCCTCTGATAGTCGTTTTTCCAGTAAGTAGGAGTTTAAAAACAATATCTGTAGTTACAATTTTGAGTCTCACTTGGGCTTTTCACAACTAGACACAGGAAACAGAGAAGCCTACTCTTACCCTTGACAGGCACACGCTCCTATGAGTTTGGGGTGTGTGAATTTCTCATGTGAACACCCACGCTCATCTTAACAATGTCTTTTCTCTGCACCCCTCTGCTACCTCCCCTCTATCCTCCTGGAAATGTCTAAACCAGTTCAGTGATGTTGTCCGTCTGTATGTTGTTGCATGTCTTAAAGAAGAAGTTGGCATCAAGAATGCAAACATCATCCCTTCTCCATGGCAACAGAATCATCATCAATCTGAAGATAAAAGCCTCTTTGCCCTCAAATCATACTTTCTCTCCCATGTCACGAATGCACGATCATTAATAAATGATTTTTCTTCCTGGCAATTACTTTGCTCTTTCAAGTTACTGATTCCTAACTGATTCCGTCCATTGAATCCATCTCTACTGATATGATCCTAAACTGCGTCAGTCTGAGTTGACCAGGAATAAATCCAGACACACTTAAATGTGTATGAGAGGGCTTTATACCAAAGAACAATTATATATTAAGAAACTAACCCAACCTGGTCCAGTTTAAGTCTGATATTAGCCCATATGTCTGATACGGATCCATAAATTCCTCTTCAGGCTCACACAGCACATGCAATGATGCGGAAAGCAGGAAGACCACAGGCCAGTGTGTGGAGTCTTGTAGAAGGCTCTCAGTGCTAGCGCGGTCTCCGTGTGGCTGCTCTAGCTCCAGGGCTCTGGCTTTCTTCAGCAGAGATTCATGTGGCTTGTCAACAGAATGTGAAGCAGGGAGTGTGTGTCCCGCCTCCTGTGAGGAAGACAGGACTTCCCAGAATCCTCGGTAGAAGGTCATCCCCACACAGAGGCCTCATTGGCTAGGACCTGATTGACAGACTAGACTCCATCCCTTCACTCCAATTGACAGAAGATGACGTAACTGCCATACAAGCCCTAACCGAATGCCGATTCGAATCCGTAGCCCTCCTGTAGGACAGGGCAGCAGGGCTCCATCGGGTTTCCCACACTCTATCTCTTTATGGAAGCAGACTATCGTAGGTTTCTCCCTAGAAGATAATGGTGGGTTTGACCTTTGACATTATGGTTAGGATCCAAGTGCTTTCACCCCGGTACTGCCAGGGCTCTTTAAAGAATAAACACACTGCCACAAAGTCAGTTCCCTCAAACAGCGACCCCCATGTAGGGATTCTGAAGCTCCCACGTTGATGGGAGCGGAGAGCCTCCTCTTTCTCCCTTGGAGAAGCTGGTGAGCTTGAACCATCGACCTTGCTGTTAGCAATCGATGCTTCCCAGGCGCCACTGCCAGAGTTCAAAGAACACATACGAACATATAATCCGCAGTGCACCAAAATATCTTTCCACGCAGATCTCCATGAAATGGTGTCTGTGACTAGATGAGAGTCCTCGTCATCGGAGTGAGCAGACTTTCTCCAGTGGTGGTCACGAGAGAGGGATACATGGGATGCCATGTCTGCTGAATCGCACCGTGAACCTTCTTTCTTTGTCTAGTTGCTGCTGTTTGGGGCCTGTGACCCATGTGACCAAGCAGAACTGCTCCACGGGATCCCCCAAGCCGTGATCTTTATGGGAAGAGATCGACCAGGTCATTCTCTTGTGGAGACTCGGGTGGATTTGAACCTCTGACCTTTGCAGTTAGCACCTGAGCACTTAATCAGTGGCTCCCCTTCAACACCGTGACACTCACTTCCAACAAGCTGATGCCAACTGTAGGGCGGGTCGAGCTACCACGTGGGCAGTTTCTGAGACTCACTGTTTACTGGAGAAGAGAAGCCTGTCCTTCTCCCTTGGAGTTGCCTGGGGTTCTGACTGTTCAACAACAACAACTAAATTCAAACCCAATGAAACAAAGAAAATCCAGCAAAACTAGAGGATGCAGCCAGGGCAATGCTCAGAGAAAAATTCATAACTCAATCATATCAAGTTATAAATTCACTATCATTATCTATTTCACAGCAGTTTCCTCTTCCTTGTACTCATTGTTTTTCATGCAATTATTAATTTTCTTTAAACGTGGGAAAATACACACAAGACATTCTCCAATTCAACGACGTCTCCATGTGTAATTCGGTGCCCTTGGCGATACCCTTGCACAACCTTTTCCCGAGCATTCCACCACCATTGACATAAATCCAAAGTCCCTGAAAGAGAAATTCTTCCTCCTTCCCCCATGGCATCATTCTACTTTGTACACGACAGCCTCCACTTCACAGTATTGGTTGGTCAGTTTGGCTTCCTGTGGTGGCTTGTGTTGTTGTGATGCTGGAAACTATGTCCCAGGCAGCAGTGGGGTTCACACATTCCCAGCTGCAGGAGAACTCATGCCTAAGGCTTTGTTGAGTCAGCAAACCGGTTGTTAAAATGGCCCTGGTAATCAGGGTTCTCTGTCAGGTGGATGTCTGGGCAGCCGCTCTGTGTAAAAGACACGAATTTATATTCCTTCCTCTGTTTGTTTGAAATCATTTTATTTGGGGGATAAGCTATAAGAATAGATCTTCCATCCATCCATCCATCCATTATCCATCCATCATCCATCATCCATCCATCCATCCATCCATCCATCATCCATCATCCATCCATCAATCCATCCATCCATCATCCATCATCCATCATCCATCCATCATCCATCATCCATCATCCATCCATCATCCATCATCCATTCATCCATCATCCATCCATCATCCATCCATCATCCATCCATCATCCATCCATCATCCATCCATTCATCCATCCATCCATCATCCATCATCCATCCATCATCCATCATCCATCATCCATCATCCATCCATCATCCATCATCCATCCATCATCCATCATCCATCCATCATCATCCATCATCCATCATCCATCCATCATCATCCATCATCCATCCATCATCCATCATCCATCATCCATCCATCATCCATCATCCATCATCCATCCATCATCCATCCATCATCCATCATCCATCATCCATCCATCATCCATCATCCATCCATCATCCATCATCCATCCATCCATCATCCATCATCCATCCATCATCCATCATCCATTCATCCATCATCCATCCATCCATCCATCCATCATCCATCCATCCATCATCCATCCATCCATCATCCATCATCCATCATCCATCATCCACCATCCATCATCCATCCATCCATCCATCCATCATCCATCATCCATTCATCCATCATCCATCCATCCATCATCCATCCATCCATCATCCATCCATCCATCCATCCATCATCCATCATCCATCATCCATCATCCATCCATCCATCCATCATCCATCATCCATCCATCCATCCATCATCCATTCATCCATCATCCATCCATCATCCATCCATCCATCATCCATCATCCATCATCCATCCATCATCCATCATCCATCCATCATCCATCCATCATCCATCCATCATCCATCCATTCATCCATCCATCCATCCTCCATCATCCATCCATCCATCCATCCATCATCCATCATCCATCATCCATCCATCATCCATCCATCCATCCATCCATCCATCATCCATCATCCATCATCCATCCATCATCCATCCATCCATCCATCATCCATCCATCATCCATCCATCCATCCATCCATCCATCCATCATCCATCATCCATCATCCATCCATCATCCATCATCCATCCATCATCCATCCATCATCCATCATCATCCATCATCCATCCATCATCCATCCATCATCCATCATCCATCATCCATCATCATCCATCCATCCATCATCCATCCATCATCCATCCATCATCCATCCATCCATCATCCATCCATCATCCATCATCCATCCATCATCCATCATCCATCCATCCATCATCCATCATCCATCATCCATCATCCATCATCCATCCATCCATCCATCCATCATCCATCATCCATTCATCCATCATCCATCCATCCATCATCCATCCATCCATCATCCATCCATCCATCATCCATCATCCATCATCCATCCATTCATCCATCCATCCATCATCCATCCATCCATCATCCATCATCCATCATCCATCCATTCATCCATCCATCCATCATCCATCATCCATCCATCCATCATCCATCCATCCATCCATCCATCATCCATCATCCATCCATCCATCATCCATCCATCATCCATCATCCACCCATCATCCATCATCCATCATCCATTCTTGATCCATCATCCATCCATCATCCATCCATCATCCATCCATCCATCCATCCATCATCCATCATCCATCATCCATCCATTCATCCATCCATCCATCATCCATCATCCATCCATCCATCATCCATCCATCATCCATCGTCCATCCATCCATCATCCATCCATCATCCATCCATCCATCCATCCATCCATCCATCCATCCATCATCCATCATCCATCATCCATCCATCATCCATCATCCATCATCCATCATCCATCCATCATCCATCATCCATCCATCATCCATCATCCATCATCCATCATCCATCCATCATCCATCATCCATCATCCATCCATCATCCATCATCCATCATCCATCCATCATCCATCCATCCATTATCCATCCATCATCCATCCATCATCCATCCATCATCCATCATCCATCCATCATCCATCATCCATCATCCATCATCCATCCATCATCCATCATCCATCCATCATCCATCATCCATCATCCATCCATCATCCATCATCCATCATCCATCCATCATCCATCCATCCATCATCCATCCATCATCCATCCATCATCCATCCATCATCCATCCATCATCCATCATCCATCCATCATCCATCATCCATCATCCATCCATCATCCATCATCCATCCATCATCCATCCATCATCCATCATCCATCATCCATCCATCATCCATCATCCATCCATCATCCATCATCCATCCATCCATCCATCCATCCATCATCCATCATCCATCCATCATCCATCATCCATCCATCATCCATCCACTGTGTCAAGCACATTTATACATTTGTTGCCATCATCATTTGCAACTCATTTGCTCTCTACTTGACCACTTGGTATCAGCTCCTAATTTCTCCCCCCTCCTTCCCCCATCCTTCCTCTTGAGCCATTGATTATGTAAAAAAAAATTTTTTTTTCATGACTTACACCAATAGCTATCTCCCTCCACCCACTTTTCTGCTGTCTGTCCCCCTGAGAGGGAGTATTATGTTGGTCATTGTGGTTGGTTCCCCCTTTCTCACCCTCCCTCCCCCACCCCCTCCTGGTATTACTACTCTTATTGTTGGTGCTGAGGAGTTTATCTGTCCTGGACTCCCTGTGTTTCCAGCTCTTATCTGTAGCAGTGTGCATGCTCCGGTCTAGCTGGCTTTGTAAGGTAGAGTTGAGGTCATGATATTTGGGGGGAGGATGCATTAAAGAACTCGAGGAAAGTTGCATGTTTCATGGGTGCTACACTGCACCCTGACTGACTCTTCTCTTCCTTGTGACACTTTTGTAAGAAACTGTCCAATTGTCTAAAGGTGGGCTTTGGGTCTCCACTCTGCCCTCCCCCTCATTCACATCAATCCTATTTAGCTTATCTGTACCAGTGCACACCCTCTGGTCTAGCCAGGTTTGTGAAGTAGAATTGGGGTCATGACAGTGGGGTGTGGGGGGAAGTATTGAAGAACTAGAGGAAAGACGTGAGTTTCGTTAGTGCTACACTGCACCCCGACTGGCTTGTCTCCTCCCCATGACCCTTCTGTGAGTGGATGTCCAATTGTCTACAGATGGGCTTTGGGACTCCACTCCACACACACCCTCATTCTCAAAGATATGCTTTTTTTTGTTCTGGGTCATTGATGCCTGATACCTGCTCCCTTTGACACCTCATGATCTCACAGGCTGGTGTGCTTCTTCCGTGTGGGCTTCGTTGCTTCTCTGGTAAATGGCCCCTTGTTTATCTTCAGGCTTTTAAGACCCCAGACTCTATATCTTTTGATAGCCAGGCACCATCAGCTTCCTTCACCGCATTTGCTTATGCACCCGTTTGTCTTCAGCGATCGTGTCGGGAATGTGAGCATCTCAGAATGCAGTATTGTGAGAACAACGTGTTCTTGCGTTGAGGGAGGACTTGAGTATCTGCTACCTTAATATGTAACATATAAATATATGTGCATAGATCTCTATCGGTGGGAAGTATCTTAACTCTCACAGTCCCTGAGCTCATTTGGGGGAGACGTCTGATACTATCCTTGGTGACGGCAGAGGGGAGGTGGCTGTCCCTGAGTGTCCTGTAGATAAGGGCTGCTAGCTCATGGTGGTCAGCCCTGTGCTCGTGGGAGTTCTCATGGAGGGGCACTGTTATGGGAGCATCCAGTGGGATGATGTGTAGACAGGAGAAAGTGCCTGGAACTCTTCTCTGACTCAGTTTACCACACTGAAAAATGTGATGAAATTTGACTCCCATTCATCAGATCCAGTGCATATGGTCCTTGAGGTCACTGCTCTGGGCCAGGTCCCCTAAGTGAACTAGAATGTAAACTTCAATTTCAGCCGACAGGCTCATTTGGAGCCATCCCTTAATTAAAATCAGTTCCCCCTCCCCCACCCCACTACCACCACCACCACCAAACCCATCATGTATCCAGACTTGTACTGTGGCACACAGGGGGCCTCAGCCGGTGTCAGACACAATTCAAGGCAGCTGGTCCCGGTACCGACTTGAACCTGCTGCTCTGCAGATGACCACTCGCTCCGGTTTTAACTCTCAACCTCAGTGTTGTCACACAAGCCAACCATCGTCCAGAGACCAGCTCAACAGAGCCGTGGACCGATGACGTCTTCGTCCCCCGGCATCTCTGTCCCAGAAACACCCCCAAGAGGCGACGTTGAGGAACAGGCTTTTTTTGTCTCCGCGTCCAGAAGGCTAGAAGTTCGAATGCAGGTGCTGTCGCAACCATTCAATGGCATCAGTTCTTGGATCTGCCGCAGTCTCTTTCCAACGGTCATAGGCATGTGGAGCAAGGCAGAGTGTCGAAGGTCACATCAGGTGTACCTTAGTCCACAAAATGACACCTTGCTCTTCCACCCTCTGAAGGGGGTCCTGTACAGATGCGTCCACTGTGGCAGTCTGTCGGATTCTTCCTGTGCCGCTTCCATAAGCTTCGACGATGGATCCCAGCACCATGAAATCTTTTGACAACTCTTGACTCCGTGTATTGTCGTGTTGTCGATTGGTCCATTTTCGGGGGATTTTTATTGCTTTCGTTCTGTTTCACTCTGTTTCTGTTTGTCCGGCTGTGTTGCAGCAGGAAGTTGGCCACAAGAACAGGTCTAAGGGAAGGTTTTTTTTCTCTAAACTCTGTCTTCCTTCACCCCACCTCTATTTTCTTGCTGGTAGCAAGAAGACTTGTCAGCAGATGCTCCCACATTAGCTACCTTTATTTAGCTTCTGGATCGTTTCTTTTCACAGAGGTACGCAACGTAATTTTTGTGTCTTGCATCTGGAAAGGTCCATGTGTATTGTTGTCGTTTGTGTTGTTGGAAAAACCACACAAAGGATTTGTGAGGAAGACATCATTCCTTCTTACAAAGTTCTACCATGTGATCCCAAGCCCCATTTCCATTACCAAGACCATATTTTAAATTTCTGCCCATTCTTATTTGCTTCTTGCACTTGTATTTTAGTTGCTAATAATTCCCAATGCATCTAGATTATGGGTTTAATTGTCTTCAGACGGAAGATTTAATGTTTTCATCATTAACTTTAGTGGTTGGCCAATGCATTCAATTATCTATTGCGTTGGCTGGATTTCCTTGAGTGCAGCTAGATATGATCCTATTACAGAAAGCATTGTTCTTCAAGATAAATCTTGAAATGTCTCTTTAGAAAACAAATGTGATGTCCTGTCTCTTGAATTTGTCATTGCTGGCATAGTAAGTGAGACGATTGTCCAATTGTAAATTGGCTAAATCAGCCCTCGGGGTGAGGATTCATTTCTGATGACTTCTAAGTCTACGAGTGAGTCGACCCAGTGGCTGCACCAGTGGTCTCAGGAGCAGGAATGATTGGGAGGGTTGGCACAGGACCATGCGGTGTCTCCTTCTGTTGTGCACAGAGTCTCTGTGGGTTGGAGCCAACTCGACCGAAACTAACAACGAAAACAATGACAATCGATAATATTCCTAGATTCGTACTTTATTCATTCCAAGTTCCACGAATGAATAAATAGTTGCGGTCGTTTTCACTCTGTGAGTCATGCCATCAGCTAACGAAAGCCCGGAGTCTTGATTCCATCCATATCAACAAGAAGGACTCTGTTTTGAGAAGGCAGCTCTTCCTCGGGCGTATTTTGAGAGCCTGCAGACCCGAGGGACTCAGCGTCTGGCACTAAGCCTGACAATGCTCTGCGGCGACTCAAGAGACATTTCAGTATCTGAGAATGGACCAGTGCTGTTCATCAGGGTCTCCGGGGCGAATCCATCGGAACCGGACAGCCTCTTCATTCTTTGCAGCCTGTGCTTAGTCTGGAAGCTGTGTGGAAACCTCTTCCCTTTGGATGCTTCTGCAGGTATCTGAAATGCTAGTGACATAGCTTCCGGCAATACACAAGCCATCACAGCCAAGAGCTCATCCGATGACATAACAGTACTTTAATCGGCTGCTAAGTCTTCGACAGCTCTCTGAAGCATGTGCCAAAGGACTCTCAAGATCGTATGTCACAATAAAGATCATATGTCTCAACGACAAGCACACAATAAAATCATCGAGCACACAGAGTCAAGGTATGACATCTCAAGTTTCCTCAAAGGGATCACAGACGGCCAGCACACGATCCAAGAGTCTTCTCATCTCGCACACCGGTCTGAAGTGCAGGGTGAAAACACAAGCCAGGTTCAAGTGTAGAATGCACCCTGGGCAGAGGGCGGGGACCCTGATGGACAGTCATCGTGTTTATGTAAGGAAGACTCCTGGGTCGGTGCTGGAAGCTGAGTCCCCTGAGTTGAAAGTCACTCAGATGACACAGTAGCAGAAACCACGGAGAGGGTGTGCCCACGAGGGTGTGCGCCAGCCTCCCTCCCATGTCTTCTATCTTTTTCTCCTTTGTGTGAAACCGGGGGCCGTTCTGTAGGAAGCTATGCGCCATGCCTTTCAGTGAGTTCGGCTATAAGAATAGTAAATCAAAACCAAAATCGGTGTGTGCCCATAAAAACCTCAGCCCAGGACGTTGCAGGGACTGTCCTACTTACTCACCAGGGGGTCACTGAGTCAGAGTCAACAACCCGATGGACCCTGAGAATCCCTCCTGCAGAGCGACTGAGAAATCTCATGACACCCGGGAGGCAAGCGTACGCCTCTTGCTAACCCCTGCCCTCCCACCCCCGAGGTCACCACTGGAGAGACTCTGCTCAGTCCTGTGGACAAGGGTTTCCTGGGTGTCCATAGCACAATAGGTCCATCAGTGCACTGCTGATCGGATATGCCTCTGTGCTCTATGACTTATGGGGCTGTGCTCTGGGAAGCCTTGGACGATGAGCTGCAAGGTTGGTGCTTCAAATCCACCCGCTGCTCTACTCCCCTGAAGATGTAAAGCCTCAGAAGCCCTCTGCCTGGCTGGTATGAGAGACATTCAACCCTGTGACAGAGGTTTCCTATGCAGGAGCCATGCTAGTGCCGTGGCTAGATGCATGGAAGATCCTATGCAGGAGCCATGCTAGTGCCGTGGCTAGATGCATGGAAGATAACCCAAAGGTCAGTGGTTCAAATCTACCAGTTGCTTCCGGGATAATGATGTTGCAAGTCTGCTTGCACAACTAACATAAGCCGTGGGTCACTGTATGGGGCAGTTCCCCCTGGAGCTGCAGGAAAGCTATGAATTGGAAGAGGTCCCAGCATAAGCCGTGGGTCACTGTATGGGGCAGTTCCCCCTGGAGCTGCTATCTTTGCTTCATCATCTAGGAAATTGTTAGGGAAAAGAAATTGGTATGATTACAGGGTTGGTCGTCCTCAATAATGAGACAGGGAAACCAAACCCACTGCCATCCTTCTGGGTAATTAGGTAACCTTGATTTACTGCTTATAGATTGTGCTGCTGACGCCCAGCCTCTGTACAATTATCTGGTCTCCTTCCGTACTGCTCCAGGACAGAGCTGGGGTGCTGTCTTCTCAATGACAGGACATAGGTCACGTTTGCCTGAAGAGCAGTGGTTCTCAACCTCCCTAAAGCCGCGAACCTTTCAGACAGTTCCTCGTGTGCTGGCGACCCTCCAACCATAAAAGTATTCCCGTTGCTCCGTCAGCACTGTAATTTTGCTGCTGTTATAAATCGGGCAGCCCCTGTGAAAGGGTCGTTCGACACCCAAAGGGGTTGGGACCCACAGGCTGGGAAGCATGGCTCTAGACTAGAGTCGTGCAGACAGGGTAGGAGATTGCTTGTGCATCATAAATGTCACTCTCATGTTGTATCAGATGATGACAGTAGACATTGACATCTTTGTGGTTTATATTTACCTATTAGCTTATAATTCTAATGATTTTTATACAACCTTATTTCGTTTGAATCGATGCACTTACCTATACACTTAATTCACATGTTTAGTAACTTCTTGGCTTGAATGATATCTGAAGCTTCATGAAACGAAGAGTCAATATTGTATCACAGGACATTGTCATTCGTTCCGACTTTAAATGGAAATAAAAGGTTTGGTTTTCAATCTGTTTTTTCTTTTTACTTTGTATTAATTCAGAAATTTCCTTCAGGTTTTTCGCTTTAAAATTATTAAGAAGAATTAGCCATGGTCACATCAAATTTTGTCATCTCTCTTCAGACATTCCAAAACCGTAATGAAACAATGTGGAAACATATAAGTTTACAAAAGAACATATTGGAAGTAGAAGAAAGACTGACATCTTGGGCTCGGAGAGTTCCAGAACTCTGCAAGACGACCCGGTGCACGAATTAGAATTGATCCCACTCGCCAGTGGTGCAGATTGCCACTGAGTCGACTAATCACTCCCGGGGGTTTGCATGTGGAAATGTTGTGAGCATTTTCAGGGCTCATCCTCTGTATAAACGTAACTACTTTCCCCAGCTTTCCAACATTTTATGGATGTCGAATAAAAACACATTTATTAGGAAACTTATCAACGATATAAACCTTGATTGGCCGGGGAAGCTAATGAACTTTGGGTTCGAGTTGAACACACCCCATATTCAGAGGAGAGGGTGGTATTAGAGTATGCATTCTGAGAACTAGGTTTTGGGGTCTACGGCACAGCAAATGCCCCAAATCCGTTTTGAGTCTCACGTTGAATTATGCCTCCGTTGAATTTCTTTCAGACCATTAATAGGCATGGTGAGTACCCTGCACTGAGGCAATTAAGGGGTTAATTCCTACCATTCGCTTAGTCAGCCCAGGAAATTGCAGTCTTTCTCTACAGGACTTATCTGGGTGTATTGATTATTATAAGCGCAGTTAGAGGCTCCAATACAAAGATTTATTAAATCGATATGTATATTAATTTATTTGACTGTGAAATCTTCAACAGCTCTCATGAAGAATGCGCCCAAATACTCTTAGGATTAAAAAAAAATTTTTTAAGACTCTCAAGATTATGTCAAAATGACAAGCACACCATAAAAATTACTAAACGCACAGGGTAGCTAAGGCATGACTGGAGACTCTGTGATCCTGGGACCCCCAATTTCCACCACGGATACACCACAGGCACATCTTAGTTCTCACAGCAAACCATCCTTGCTTTTCAGCGCTTTAAGCGGGGTGGGGGTGGGGGGTCCCCTGCAGCAAATTTACCCCATGCAATGCTCCTGTGAGCACTGACTTGTGACTACCGCTTCCAGGAGCATTGCTTGTGCATCCAAGCAAGACAAACATCATCGACAATTTCGATCTCCTCTCCATTTACCATGGTGCGAACTACTGGTCCAGGCGTGAGGATCTGGTCTTGACATTGAGTCGTCATCGTCCACACGGAAGGCCGCCCTCCTTGAGCTGCATCGGCCGAGTGCTTGAAGTCCTCCTCACTTTCAGCAAGCGAGGTGGTGTCATCCGCCCATCGCAGGTGGTTAATCAGCCTTCCTCACATCCTGGCGCTGCGTCCTTCTTCCTGTAATGCCGTTTTCCCGGTGATTCGCTCAGCACACAGATTGGGCAATGGTGAGAGACCCACAGATTGAATAAGGAAGCGACGCCCCCCCCCCTATTTTAAACCAGGCAGGATTCCCCGCAGCACAATGCGACAGTGTTCCAGGAACTTCCTGCAAAGGTGCCCCCAGGGCACAAAGAATGAAGGAGGAGCTTGTTGAAGGCTTGTAAGAGGATCGGTCACGCTCCTTGGGCGCTGTGCTTGCAGGGTCACCTAAGGACCAGTGAGAATGGAGAGGAAGAAGCAGAAGGGGGAGAGAGAGGCTCTGGGCCCGTTCCTGGAGAGTCGTCCTCTCTGCAAGCCATCCTGCAAGAAGCCCCCATGCTGATCGACTTGCACTCCCCACACCACCTCCATGAATCATTCATTGGACTCAGGAGCACCCCATGTGTCCGCTCCAGGGGGTTCCCTTGGTGTCATTTCGACTGAGGGGGATCACCAGGCCTTTCTTCCGTGGCACCGTTGTTAAAGTCACCTCCCTCACTGCCATTGAGTCATTGCTAACTTACACCCAGTGGGTTCCCGAGACTATAAACGTGTATGGGACCAGAAAACCCAGTTTTTCTACCGCAGAGCTCTTGATGGTTTCAAGCTGCCAACCGTGGGGTCCGCAGCCCAACTCCTAACCGCTTCACCACCGGGGCTCCTGCTGCAGACAGCTAGCCCATTTTTGTTTGTTTGGTTTGGTTTCTGTGAATCATGTTCCTGGGGGATTTTATAGTGTTATAGCAATTCATACATCAACTGTCCCAAGCACATTTGTACCGATGTTGCCATCATCCTTTTCAAAACAGTTTCCTTCCACTGGGAGCCCATGGTAACAGCTCCTCTTTTTCCCTCCCGGCCGCATCCTCCCAACCACATGAAGCCTTGATAGATTCGAATTATTAATATTGTCATATCTTATACCATCCACTCCCTTCACCCAGGTTTCTGCTGTCTGCCCCCCTGGGGGTGGGGGGAGTGAGGGGTTATATGTCGTTCATTGCAATTGGTTCCCCATTTCTCCCACCTTCCCCCTACTCTTAAGGTATTGAGACTCCCAGTCCTGTTCCCAAGGGGTGTATCTGTCCTGCATTGCCTGTGTCGAGAGCTCTTACCTGTGCCCGTGCACATGCTCTGGTCTAGCCGGATTTGAAGGTAGAGCTGGGGTCATGATGGTGCGGAAGCGTTAAAGGGTGAGAAGAATGCTGTGTTTCATCAGTGCTGTATGTAACCTGGATCTCGCCTATTCCTGCTACAGTACTCACATCTGAAATAGATTCACTGAAATTCTGAGCAAACAGGGAAACAGGGACGGGGAGTTTTGCCCAAGTCCTCGTGGGTTCCAGTAGAAACGCAAGGACATGTATCATATCGGTTTGGAGTTTTTGCAACAACAAAAAATTTTTTGTTCTTCAGTTTACCTTTGGAATTTCAAGACACCATATTAAAGCAAATGTGGTGAAGAAAGCTGATGGTGCTCGGCTATCAAGAGATATAGCATCTGGGGTCTTAAAGGCTTGAAGATAAACAAGCGGTCATCTAGCTCAGAAGCAACAAAGCCCACACGGAAGAACACACGAGCCTGTGTGATCACGAGGTGTCGATGTGGGCAGGTATCAGACCTCAAAGACCCAGAATAAAAATCATATCATTGTGAACAAGGGGGAGTGCAGAGTGGAGACCGAAAGCCCATCTGTCAGCAACTGGACATCCCCTTGGAGAAGGATCGCAGGGAGGAGACGAGCCAGTCAGGGTGCAGTGTAGCAGACCAGCAAGGAGAGTAGTGATACCAGGAGGGTAAGGGGAAAGTGGGGGGGAAAGGGGACTGATTCCAATGATCTACATAGAACCCCCTCCCTGGGGGGTGGACAACAGAAAAGTGGGTGAAGGGAGACATCAGACAGTGTAAGACATGAAATAATAATGATAATTCATGAATTATCAAGGGTTCATGAGGGAGGGAGAGCGGGGAGGGAGGAGGCAAAATGAGGAGCTGATGCCAAGGGCTCCAGTAGAAAGCAGATGTTTTGAGAATCATGATGGCAACACGTGTACACATGCGCTGGGCACATGCATGGGTGCACAGATTGTGATAAGAGTTGTACGAGACCCCGGTAAAATTATTCCTTGATAAATGTTGAATGCATATCTGAAAAGTATCTTCTGATATTTACAGAGTAGATACAAGACAACAATCATGTTGCTGGTCTAGTAAAAGAGGAGCCGGTTTGTGAGGAATGGGTATCATTGAAAGAAATTGTAACCATTTCCATAATCCTGAGAGATGTGCAAGAGTAATGTAGTTGCTTGTATTCTTCGGTGCATATTGGAGTTACATGATCTCGTACCAACTTGAAGTGTAGGGGTGGAGTTTAGCCTGTCAATCAGGTCACGGCTGGATGGTGCCTCCTGGTGTGCGTGACCTCCCATAGGAGGGTCCTGAGAACCTCCCCCAGTCTCTATGGCTTCACCTGCCTGCTGTCACGTCCCTCGGAGAGCTGAGAGACCATGTCATTGGACTCACTCAACTCTGCGTCCTTCAGCCTGTGACGTGCCTGCATTCTGCATCATTGACCCTGGCTGCAGGGGCCTGAAGAGGGATTGGTCTAGTATCAGACTTATGGATTAGTATAGACTTGTTCGGCACCAGGCTGGGATGTTTGCTGGATACGTAATTATTTTTGGATGTAAAGCTCTCTCTTACACACAGCTGAGTGTCCTGGATTTCTTGCTCTAGTCTACCTGGTCTAACACACTGCATTAATCACTAGTATTTCACACTGGTGCCTTCCAACCATGAGTGTCACTCACAGGTCAGGCACTCCTCTGTGCAACAAGAGGTTGGTGGTTCCAGACCATCAGTGGGTACCTAGGAAGTAAGTCCTAATGTTTAACTTCCTGTCAATCGGACTAATTTCCCCCATCCGTTCATACTTTTGCATCTGTCAAATAAAAATTTGGAAGTGTCTGCTTGCCCACAATTGCTTTGAAGCAAGATCCGGTGCTTTAATTTAGAAAAACATAAAATTTAAAACAACCATATCATCATAGTTGTACACAGAAACACCTGTGGGCACCCAGAATTGAAACTGACTGTGGTAACGCCAAATTGGATGGTCTTTGAGAACAAAACAAAGGATTTTGTTATTCCCGTGGTTCTTCTGGGGATTTTTGCAATGAGGAACAGGTGTTCTGATGAATTACAGACCTCTGGGTTTCACCTGGTCAGAGCCAACTGCACGACCGTTTCATGGTGGGGGTTGGTAAGGACTCACAGGCACCGGGAGAGAAGGCATCCGCGGTCAGTTACATACCTCATTGATCTCAGACCTTATTCTCCAGACTGAAACCTGAAGCATCCACCAGCCATTCTTGAAAACAGATAACAAAGCATCCCTTGGCTCATTTGCTTCCCAGCACTGTCTGCCCTTCCCTCTTGTCTTTCGTCCTTTAGGTAATGGGTCCCATTTGCATTGTTCTTTTGAATGCACACAGATGAAAGCAAAGCAAGGAAGGAACTTTTACACAGATGTTTCACGGAGATGGGTGGCATCCTTCACACGGTGTTACAATCCCCTCCTCCTGACCCGAGTTCCTCCTCCTGAACATAAAGTCCCTCCTCCTGAAGCTTTTTTTAAAAAGTCTCTTTTTAATGATAAAGAGCTTTAATATATAGCAGCATTGACTTTTCCAATAACTTATTTTATGATTAGTACATGTGTCGCACATATAAGAAATCTTTCCCTCCTTTAAGGTACTGTGTTTTTTGTTACTTTTTTTACATCCTTTTATTGGGGGCTTGTACAACTCTTATCACAGTCCATCAATTAATCCATCGTGTCAATCACATTTGGACATTTGTTGCCATCATCATTCTCAAAGCATTTCCTTTCTACTTCAGCCCTTGGCATTAGCTCCTCATTTTCATCACGCCTCTCCGGTTGCCATGGTCAGTTGGATCCCACAGGGCTAGGTCTTTGAAAGAGCACAATGCTCAAGGCAGGGAGTCTTTTGCAGGTAAGCTACACACGAGTTTGATTTTCAGCAAGACTTCAGGAGTTATTGTCCTTTAAGAATTTAGGTTCAAAGAGCATCTCTGGCAATAGGTTCAAGGGCACATCCAGCCTCCATGGTCCCAGAAATTTTAGACCAGCAGTTCTCAACCTGTGGGTCGTGACCCCTTTGGGGGTTGAACGACCCTTTCACAGGGGTCACCTGATTCATAACAGTAGCAAAATGACAGTGATGAAGGAGCAGAGAAAATAATTTTACGGTTGGGGGGTCAACACAACACGATGAACTGTATTAAAAGGTCTTGTCATTAGGAAAGTTGGGAACCACTGTTCCAGACTGAAGGAGAAAGTGCTGCTCTGAAATGCGCTCTTGAATGGACAGTATCTCGTTCAACTGCAGGGAATGATGAGGTACAAGAGCTGAACAGGGAATTGTTAAGGCGGCTGCAGGCGAAAAAGTCTTATGTTAACGTAGGCGAAGACCTGGGGTTAGAGAGACAAACGGTAAGAACACACTCAGCCTGTAACGAACTAAGGGGGGAATCAAGCTCAGAGCAGAATCAAGCTCAGAAGGATTTCCTGGGCAAAATGTTGAACGGTGAAAGAAGCAGCAAGACTATATGGAAAAGAATATAGAGTCATGGTCCTAAAAGGAATTGTCTGCGGTTCATGCCAATAGGCAGCCTAGGATGGAAACCAGTGGAACTGAAGGGAGAAGTCCAAGCTGCGTTGAAGACGTTAGCAATAAAAGAAGCAGTAAAATAAATGACATTGTCAAGGACATCTGAAATGTGCCAATAGGCTGCTGAAGCTTTAGAAGTCCTTGTTCACCTTTTGGCAGACATTTAGGAGACAGCTAACTGGCCCCCCAACTGGAATGTGTCATGCTTCTTGTCCCCATTCTAAAGAAAGGCGACCCAACAGCATGTGGAAGTCACGGCACGACACGGAACAAGCAAGCGACCCACGGATCATCATTGCTAACTTTAGGTGGATCTTGGTTTAAAGCCGAGAATGCCAGAGACCTGTTTACTCGTTTTCTGTAGGCGTGCGTCACACTGGGAAGAATGGGGACTTCAGAGCGTGTCCTGTGTCTTTACCAGGCGATGAACAGAGCCCTCACTGGAAGACAGCCTGTTGATCAGGGTTTTCTGCTTCGACCTTGTAAGGAGAGGAGCTCTGGGAGACCTGTGCACAGCAGCACAGAGGCGTGCTGGAGGCACAACATAAGCACTAGCCGAGGGGCCGGGCACAGCACGCCGTGTCTCTGCCGCAGCGACAGCTACAAGGCATCTTTTTCTGAGTGGCATCTGTGAAAGGGGGAACCCCGTCTCTCTCTGGGTTCCCAGCAGAGCCAACAGAAGCCCTGCCCAAACATGAAAGAAAGCGAAGCCCAAACCGAGAGCGCTGCAGAGCCGAGAGAACGTTCTGAGAGTTCCAGAGTCCCTTAGCCCAGGGGCTGAAATGCCTGCCTAACCGTGCACACAGAGCGCCGTCTTTCTGCGAGCCCTCTGGTCATCTGCCTAAAAAAATCTCCTCGTGTAAGGAAACTCGCATTGTGTTCTCCTTCAGTAACTCAAGGAATGCTATGGTCTGCCAATTGGATTAAGTTTAAAATCGCTTTCAAACAAAGAAAAAGAGTTGACCTCCAAGCGCTAATGAAATGCTCTTAGTTCAATCCAATTGGTCTCCCGATGGTGCTGAGGATAAGACACCAAGCTAAGAATAGCTTCCACGATCAATCTCAGAGACTCAAATTATTTTTCAAACATACCCAAGACGTATCATTGCAAATCTGAGGCTTCCCCATTCTTTACTGCAAACCTGCTGTGTTAGTCTGGGTACATTCGAGACACAAATCCACAGAAACATACATGTATAAGAGAGTTTTATATAAAGCGTAAGTGCACATTCAGAAAGCATCCCGACCCAGCGCTGTACAAGCCCTCAAATCCAACGTTAGCCCACATGTCCGACACCGATCTACAAAGTCCCCCCGTCTCACAGACACACGGTGACGCCGACGGCAGGAGGGAAGCCGAGTCAGTGACGTGTCAGCGTCTCAGCGCTGCAGGGTCTCCACACGGGGCTCCAGCTCCCAGGCTGCATCGGGGCAGCTCCATGCGGCTGCTCCTCGGGGTGCTGTGCAGGAAGGGAGCCTTTCTCCTTGGGGTGCTGTGCAGGAAGGGAGCCTTTCTCCTCGGGGTGCTGTGCAGGAAGGGAGCCTTTCTCCTCGGGGTGCTGTGCAGGAAGGGAGCCTTTCTCCTTGGGGTGCTGTGCAGGAAGGGAGCCTTTCTCCTTGGGGTGCTGTGCAGGAAGGGAGCCTTTCTCCTTGGGGTGCTGTGCAGGAAGGGAGCCTTTCTCCTTGGGGTGCTGTGCAGGAAGGGAGCCTTTCTCCTTGGGGTGCTGTGCAGGAAGGGAGCCTTTCTCCTTGGGGTGCTGTGCAGGAAGGGAGCCTTTCTCCTTGGGGTGCTGTGCAGGAAGGGAGCCTTTCTCCTTGGGGTGCTGTGCAGGAAGGGAGCCTTTCTCCTTGGGGTGCTGTGCAGGAAGGGAGCCTTTCTCCTCAGGGATGTCTTACAGGAAGTGAGCCTTTCTCCTCGGGGTGCTGTGCAGGAAGTGAGCCTTTCTCCTAGGGGTGCTGTGCAGGAAGGGAGCCTTTCTCCTTGGGGTGCTGTGCAGGAAGGGAGCCTTTCTCCTTGGGGTGCTGTGCAGGAAGGGAGCCTTTCTCCTTGGGGTGCTGTGCAGGAAGGGAGCCTTTCTCCTCGGGGTGCTGTGCAGGAAGGGAGCCTTTCTCCTCGGGGTGCTGTGCAGGAAGGGAGACTTTCTCCTTGGGGTGCTGTGCAGGAAGGGAGCCTTTCTCCTTGGGGTGCTGTGCAGGAAGGGAGCCTTGCAGCTGAAGCGGGGAACTGGCTAAGGCAGCTGCACCCTGGTCCGACCATCAGAAAGCAAGAGACCCGAGAACTAGAAAGAGAGCCTCACCGAGCCATTGATCCCTCCTCCCTTCAGTGAACCCCACGTGTGTTCATGGGCCAGGTCGGCACAATCAACATTAACGATCTCATGTGCTTATGCTTCTCCTGGATTCTGTCGAGATGAATCAAGGGTCTCCACTGCTCCCAAACTCCTGGGTCTCCCCTCTGCCACGCGTGTCACTGCGGAGCTGTGCTCTGGAGGGTCTTCCAAAGTGACTTAAAGGCTGGGTCGGTCTTCTTCAGGGTGGACTTGCACCTTCAAGCTCTCCGTGATCCGCGGAGCGAGTAAGCTTTCGCATCCCCCAAGACCAAACGAAACCAGTGGCCACAGAGTTGGCGAAGGCACGACAGCCCCAAGTGAGTGCAAATTGGATTGCGTTCCAATGGGGACTGATTTGGGAGTTGGATCTCCCGAGGGACGGATGTCTAGGTGGGACTGAACCTCCAACCTTTCAGTCAGGAACTGGGCAACGAATACACCACTCAGCCTCCTCTATCTTGACAGACCCTCTATGCAAACAACCAAGGAAGAGCTGCTGGTGGTTTGGAACTGCCGACCCTGGGGATCGCGGCCCGACATATAACCACTTCGCCACCGGATCGCCCTACATGGTCTCCTATTTTTAAGGGTCTCAGGAGTCCGCTTTAGCATCGGACATTCTCTCAACATACTCCGTCTAATATTGTGGAGCAAATCTGAGTGCTTTCGATCATGAAAACAGATTCTTCTAACACAAGGATCCGGTGCATGCAGGCGGCAGTCCAGTCTACAAGGAAGGAAACCTGGAAATCTCGGCGGGGCAGCTCCCCTCGTCCCACAGGGCTCCTACGAGCCAGAATCAACTCTCACGCACTCTCTTGAAGTTTCTTTTGCCGTGTGTTGAATTTTGGAGGACAGGGGGGGGGGGAAAGTTTCCAAAATGTCTTTGGCTTTCGACAAGCTGTCTTGTGTCTAGGAAATGCTCCTGGGAACTGTCAGGCATCGATGAACAAGGACACGGACGGGCAGACCGACGATACCTTTCCGGGAGCAGAAAGAACCGCTTCGGGGAACAGAGGATCTTTGTTCTCTGCCTCTGTTTGCCTGGGGTTTTATGCTGCTGTGTTGGGGTTCTCCCTGACGGGTCTCTGCTGGTTCGTTCTCTTCAGCGCCAGTGTGTGCCTTTCACCCCAAGGTGGGCGTTTAATCCTGCCGGTGGTAGCAGCGACCTTCCAAACACTTTTGGAAGAAACAAGATTGTGTTAAAAACATTCAGTTTTTATAAATGATGTACTGCAGGACCCCTGGCGGCACAGTGGATATGCATTGAGCTGCAAACCCCAAGGTCTGAAGTTTGAAACCACCAGAAGCCCCAAGGCACAAAGATGGGGCTTTCTCCTCCACGAGCAGAAACTCACAGGGACAGAGCCTCGCTGTCCCACGGGGCCGCGGTGACGCGGAAGCCACTTGATGCCGGTTATTAGTAGATTTTTCTGGGAACCTTGAAGCGCCCCCCTCATCTGTTGGTCATTGTCAAACTCCTGAGAAATTCGCTCTCAAAGTGTGGGTTTCTGGTTTTCTATGCATCATCCTGTGGTTGCTGCCTCCCCCCCCCCCCTTGAATTCCTTTGAAATCCTTGCTGTCCCAGGACTCGCCAAGGAGGACATCACAAAAGACAAGCCCAGGAGCCAACAGCTGTCAATGTGGTGCCTAGACCTCCCGCACAGGATGAAAACACAGTAAGGTCGGGACAGCGCCCGGGGCGGAGTGGGCACCACGTCGGTGGGGAAAGTGTTTATGGAGGGAAGTGTGCCGGATACAGTGCTGGAAGGTGAGTCTCCGAGTTTGAAAGTCCCTCCAAGTAGAGAGTGCACCGTGCCAAGGAGGATCTTAAAGATGGCCGCGGGGGTCTAGCATGGTTTCTTGGGTTTCATATGGTTTGGCTTGGCTTGGCTCGCTTTGGAATGGTTTGGGATGGAGTGGTGCGGTTTAGAGCACCATTGGATGGAATGCCGTTGCTTTGGCCTCCAATGTCGAATTGGATAATGTCGACGCTTGGAGGTGCAATTACCTTATTACCACATTCTCCAAAAGGGCAGTCATCCTTTGGACAGAGTGTCAGGAGCGGGCATTCCCTGGAGAAGAGTGGAAGGGGGAGGCACAGTGAAATTGAGGAGGCCCCTCAGCGAGACGGACCGATTGAGTGGCTCCAGCAATGTGCTCAGCCACAGGCTCGATGGTGAGGATGAGGAAGGAGCAGGCGATGCTTCCCTCTGCTGTGCGTGGCGTCACCTGCGAAGGGGGCCACCTCGTTGGCGCCCAACATCAACAACCTTCACTGTGCACGGGATGTCTTAGCACGAAGATGCCGGGTGGTTACAGCTCTTTTCTGTGAACCTGAAGGCGAACCGCTGAAAGGAAACCAGGGATGCTGTGGGACCCTTCTGCTGAAGACGCGCCGACATATTCGGAAAGCAAAGAAGTGGGAGGAGGGAGTCTGTCGGCACGCGAGCGACTGCATCGTTGAGCTGATCAACGCAAGGCGAGCAGTTCGAAACCATCAGCCACTGCTTGGAAGAGGGGTGAGGCTGTGTGGTCTCATAAACAGTTACAGGTCTCAGAAACCCACTGAGGCAACTCTACTCTGTCCTGTGGGTCCCCATGAGTCAGAATGGACTCCACCGCCGTGCGAGAGACAGCGTTCCCGGTTCAGAACCAACCGGGCAGTGGCTGGTTAGCCATGGAATCACCTCGTAGGGCAGGGGAAATGTTCTCTTGTAGAATCATTTTGGGGGGCGAAGAAAAGCTCCTGCGTCTCCAGAGAGGTTATTGTTAGGTGCCATCGAGTTGATGAACAGATCCTCAGAGGTCCTGGGAACAAAACCCTGCCCCGTCCTGTGCCGCCCTCACAGCTGTCTTCTGTCCGAGCCCGTGGGTGCGGCCACCGTGTCCATTCTTCTCGTCGACGACCTTGCTCTTTTTCGTTGGCCCTCGACTTTCCCAAGCACGGTGTTCTTCTCCAGGGACTGGTCTCTCCTGACGACATTTCCGAAGTCCTTGAGGCGAAGGCTCACCATCCTGGCTTTCCAGGAGCAGCGTGGATGCACGTCTCCCGGAAGGGAGGTGGTGCTTCTGTGGGCACCGTGGAGCTCTCAAAAGGCGTCGCCAGCACCGTGATTCAGATGCACGGATGCTTCTTTGGTCTCGCCTTTGACTCAGTGCACAGTGCTCACATGCGTGTGAGCTGATTGCAAAGGCCAGTTTGGGTGGATGCGCCTAAGTCCTTAAAGTGACATCCGTGTTCTCTAAGACCTTAAAGAGACCGTGTGCAGCAGACTTGCCCAGGGGCTGGGCAAGGAGGGGGAAAGGCGGCCTGGTTAAGCGTGGGAAGCTAAGCACACCGAGGGAAATATGGAGAGGACTGTGTTCTCTAACTCATCACAGAGGGAATCCGGAAAGCTGGTCTTCCACGGTAGGAACGCCTCCACTTTCGTGAGTTAGGGGTAAAGTCCGAGTCCATGATCCTGCTGTAAATGTCGTTCCTGCAGATCCTCCGCTTAACCGTCCCCTAGAGAAGCAGACGGGATCCTCTGTTCTCTCCTCCCGCCACGTCACCCAGCCTCCCTCGTCCCTTCCCGCCTATGCAGGCAAGAGATGTCCTCATCTGTGAGCTCAGGGACCTTAATGCAGATTCCAGCCACCTACTGCATTTGCATGTCTTAACGCTACCTACAAATGTCCCAAGATGGTAAAGGCTCTCTCTCACTTCTCCCAGCTCCACGTGGTCCATGAAGAGGCGCTGAGGTGAGCATGGGACCTGAGCTCACAGGTGAGGACATCTCTTGCCTGCATTGGCGGGAAGGGACGAGGGAGGCTGGGTGACGTGGCGGGAGGTGCTATGCAATGTGTCTGCCTCCGTTATTTTATCGTCTCGTCCACCTTTCCTATCCTCTGCGGCTTTACGGTAACCTTCATATATTATCACCATATCGATGCGCCTTCTGGCCTGTCGGTAGCTACACAATCATTTGTCAATTTGAGAGGATTAAGCGTGAAGGGGTGTGGTCTAGCCTGTCAATCAGATCATAGCCAATGAGGTCTCTGCGTGGGCGTGGCCTTCTCATGAGGATTCTGGGAACCCCTGTCTTCCTCCCTGGAGGCGGGGCACACTCTCTCTCTGCTTCACCTTCCTCTTGACAAACCACGTGGAGCCACACTGATGGCAGCCGGGGTCCTGGAGATGCTTCCACCGCCACTGGATCCACAAGACTTACCTCCCCTTGACCTGTGGTCTCCCTGCTTCCGGCATCATCATTGCATGTGTTGCATGAGCCAGAAGAGTGATTTATGGACCGGTATCAGATCTGTGGTTTAACATCGGACTTACGGACTTGATCTGGACCGGGCTGGGATGTTTTCTCAATATTCAACTGCGCTTTCTTCTACACAGGTGAGTGTCTGTGAATTTGTCTCTCTAGTCCACCCTGCCTCACACCGGGCGCTTGGGTTGTTTGTTGGAGGCTGGTTTCCTCTGACAGTTAAGGAAGGGGGAACTTTTGGGAATGGGATCAGTCACTGCCATCGAATCGATGCTGACTCATAGCAACCCTACAGGACAGGGTAGAGCTGCCCCTGGGAGTTTCCCAGCCTGAAACTCTTTATGGGAGTGGAGAGTCCCATCTTTCTCCCACGAGGCTGCTGGTGGTTTCAAACAGCCGACCTTGCGGTTAGCCGTCCGACCCGTCACCACCAGCCGGGTAGCAGAGATGACCGACCAACGTGAGACACATAAGAAGTGGAGCGCCTGACGGGTTGTGCATCCGTTCAAGTTCTCCGTCCACGGGGCCCCCGCTGTAGGCATGAGGTCCCGTCCTTGCTGTGCCTTTGAGCCTTTGCAGGTAAGCTGCAGCAGGGGTGCCCGGGGCTTAGTCAGCCTGGTGGCTCAAGAAGTCCTTCTGGTGTCGCGGGTTGTGTGTTGGGCTGCAAACCGCGAGGTCGGCAGCTCAATCACCACCAGCACCTCTGCTGGGAAAAAAAAAAAAAAGGTGGGACTTCCTTCTCCCGTCTCTACATCCTCTACATCAACTCACAGGGATGCTTGGACCCTGTCCCACGGGGTCACAATGAGTCAGCATTTACTTGAGACCAGTGAGTTTAAAGGGGTTTTTTTGGTTTTCGTGCAAGAAAAGTGTCAGGCGCCCCCCACCCCAATTTAATACCTGCAGGTGGAGCCAAGAAGAGTCATGGCCTCGACGGCGGTGAGCTCGGGTTTGGGTTGGGAGAAGTTGGTTCCAGGAGCCCTGGTGGTCATGGGAGTGATCACCGGGCTGCTGACCATCAGCTGCTGCACGGAGAGCGATGCGGCCACCTGCTCATGTGTAGGACGGTGTAGGGAGCAGCCCTCCTCGGCCCTACAGGATGTCCTATGAGTCAGGATACAACGGACGGCAAAGAGTTCAGTTTGGCTCACGATGCCGGGCCAATCGTGTCAGAGGAAGGCACGTTTACATGGAATTAAAGAGCAAGTGGGGTGGTTGGGAGCTTGCTGAACGCGAGGGGGACTCGAATCACTTGCTGATGAGGATCAAGGACGGCAGCCTTCGGTGCGGACCACGACTCGGTGTAACGTGAACCAGCACCCCCACCAGTGACCAGGGGCAGCGTCCTGGTCGATGGAGAAAAGGCAGAAACTGTCGAGAATTTCGTCTTGCTCGGATCCACAGTCAAGACATCAGAGGCGTTGCATTGGGTAAATCTGCTGCCCAAGACTCTCTGACGTGTTGAAAAGGAAGGACGCTGCTCCGAGGACCAGGTGGGTCTGATGCAAGTCATGGAATTTCCAAGGGGCTCCAGCGTCGGAGCCATTGCGAGCACGGAGTGGACCAGGCTGTGCTGCGTTCTGTGTCCATCAGGCGTCGACGGGTTGTAACAGACGCCACGGCCTCTGACAGCACCGTGTTCGTTGCGTGGATCCTGTGCAGAAACGCGATGCTCTCCACCCATTGACATTTTAACTCAGCATCATGTTGGCACTTGTGCCCCTTAAAACGGAGACTGGTCTTCAACGAAGCTCACACTCACGGCCATTAAGTCGACCCCAGCTCAGGGGGACCTTGCAGGACCTGCTCCTGTGGGTCTGCCGTGCTGTGAGTCGTGATGGGAGCAGGTGGGCTTTCTCGTTCTCCAGTGGAACAGCTGCTGTGGGATTGGAAGAGAAACAAGAGCCACTTGAGTTTGGTGACAGAAATTCTTGTGTATCCAATAGGGTAAGAACTTTTAGACGATTGCGTCATTGGCCTATCAGGAACATCGCTTGGCCAGGGTATCGCCTCTGAAATCTATATCTTACTTCGAACCAGTCCACACCTTATTCCTTGGATCGGCAAGCCTTCCTTTTTTAAAAATATGGCACCAAAATAATATGCTTTATAACTGAGGGAAATGTGGCAAGTCCCGCTCACAACCCACGTCACCGCCATCGCAGTTCCTTGAAGACATTCCTCCAAAAATAAACAAACCCCCCAAAATATTCCTGCAACCCAAAACCAAACTCACAGCCGTCGACTCACAGAGACCCTGTAAGGACAGCGTAGAACTGCCCCTGTGAGTTTCCGAGACTGCGCCTGTTTACGGGATTAGAGAGCCTCGTCTTTCTCCTGCGGAGCACCTGGTTGTTTCAAACTGCACACCTTGTCGGTAGCTGCCCCGCACACAACTACCACACCAATCAGACTCCGTGACTATTCCTCAGGACTCTTAGCAGAAACAGTAAAACGTTAATGAAGGGACCCTGTGTGATCTGGGTGCTTTAGAGAAACAAATCCACAGAAACTCATGTATAAGAGAGAGTTTTATATAAAGGTTAAATGACATCAAGAAAACATCCCAGCCCAGTGCTGCCCAAGCTCACAAGTCCAACATTATCCCATATGTCCGACACCAATCCACAAAGTCCTCCTCCGTCTCACAAAACAGACACAGTGATGCCGACGGCAGGAGGAAAGCTGAGTCAGTGAATGTGTGAGCATCTCAGCTCTGGCAGGGTCTCCACGCGGCTGCTCCAGCTCCCAGGGCTGCATCGGGGCAGGTGGGCTGTCTCGCAGGAAGGGAGCCTTGCCAGCTGAAGCAGGGAACTGGCTAAGGCAGCCGCACGGTGATCTGAGCATCAGAGAACAGGAGACGAGACAGGCGAGGCGCGCCGAGCCATTTCCTTCTCCGTTCCTCAATTAAACTGCCCTTCAGTGGATCCCACATGTGCTCATCGGCCAGGTTGGCACAATAAAGCCAACTATCACAGATACTGCCGGTATCACACTGACCCCCTCTGGGGGTCGAGTGACCCTTTCTAACCAATTTCCAACAGTAGCAAAATGACAGTGATGAAGTAGCAACAAAAATAATTTTATGATTGGGGGTCACCACCATGAGGAACTGTATTCAAGGGTCGCGGCATTAGGGAGGTTGAGAACCACTGCCTTAAACCAACGAGTTCATGTGATTTTGAATTCCCTTTGCGGGTCTATGCTGGTCAGACAGAATGACCCTGATGCTGGGACAGAAGGTCGACCTTTTAGGCTTCAGCCCACGTCCCACATGAAATAAGCTTTCCAAGCATTCGCGTTTAGAGTCTCCTGGGATAATGGTCCGAGTCGGAAGGGCCGGTCGAGAGAGCACGATTTAGCCAGCGGACAGAGGGGAGGTTTTGCCTGGATGCACGGCTGACGGCTAGCAGAAGTAGGTTTCGAATCCAGGGAGCCTTGGTGGGCGGTTCACATCATCCTGAGCAAAGGGGACTTCTGTTCTCCTTGCGAATGCAATTCAAGAAACTCATTTTCCTTGCCTCCCAGGAAACGGCGCGTGCTCCAGCGGGGAATGCATGCATGATGTAGACACAAAAGCACACTGCAGGCAATTAGGGTTGCGTGTGTGCCTTTCCAGGTACCAGTCATGCGCATGTTCGTGTGCTCCTATTACATGCAGGTGTAGACTTACTCTACACCGATTTGCCATCAACTCTCCCTTCGTTAAAAAAATAAAAGCAGCATCTACAAAGATCAATGAGGTGACGTGCCACCAAGCCAGGCAGGCCTCCACGAGCTTGCTGCGTTTTGTGAAAGTGCAGGGACCCACAAGTAAAGCCACCATCACGGTCCCCGAGTATTTATACAAAAGGGAACCAGGTTGCTTTGGGGGCTGCAGAGGATGCTCTTTATCTTGAATGTGGGGGTGTTGGCACAGGAGTGTGTGCTGTGAAATCTCAACTGTGTACTTCAGATGAGTGTGTCTTAGTATATGGAAATTGTTCCCCAGTAAGGGTGGTTTAGTACTTAAGGCATGTCGACTTCTGAGGGCATTTAACAATAGAAGGAAGTAAAATTGTCCTGACAGGGAAACAGATCACCTTCTGCTTAAAAGAAAAAAGACAACTGATGGCCATTCCACTGGAGGAGGGCTAATTGATGCTCGCCAAGCTGAGTGGGTCATGCTCTTTGTTTTTCATGTGTTCAATGCTGGTTTAGTGTTTTTATTCCTTCCAACACGCTGTGTTTATTTAGATGTGTGTGTGCACGTACGCGTGTGTGTTGTTACCTGAAAGAGAGAGAGCGAGAAACAGAGAGGGAGGATGCACATAGTGGAGTCCATGAAATTACTTCATTTCATTTGAGTGCGTTTCCAAGGATAGAAACGCTCAAGTGGAAACTTTTGAATTAAAATCCACCCTGGAAATGCTGCTTCTTCTACACCCACAGCACACCCTTAAATGCCACATAAGATGGAAGGCTCTCCCTGCACTTTAGATGGAAGAACTTGTTACTTCTTACTTTCCCCAGGGGTCTCCTACTGAGTGTTTGAACACACTCGGCCCAAGGGTTCTTAGAAGAGTCAGGGCGGAGATGAAGTAACAAGTGCTCAGTGGTGCCGAGTCAGAATTAAGACACCCCGAGGTGATATCCTGAAGAATAAGCTATTTCCCCCAAAACCAAACCCTCTATCTTGTCCAACCACCTTTCTAGGAAACTTCCTGGAACATCTCACCTGGTTGAATATAGGTTCTATAAAGGTAACTGGATGATTCTGAACAAATGCCCCCTCCTCTTCCTTCTTTGTTTGAAAGGCCAGTTCTACCTCTGACACGTCCCATCTCCTTCTCCCAACGCCTGGTGTGCCCTTGTCGAACTCCTGCTTCTTACAAGACTGCTGCTCATTCCCAAAGAGCGATGTCCTATTTCAAGCTCGTGGCGACGCCCCTGTAGAACCCCACTCATCCTCTGGGCGTCCAACTTGACGGGGACTTAAAAGAAGGTAAACACCTGTCTCCTCATCGCCTCACAGAGGGGGTCGCTGAGAAGAGACCAGCCCATCACCATGCAGCACAGCACCGATGAAACACCCAACTTTCCTCTGGTTCTTTAATGCTCCCCCCCCCCCACTATCATGATCTGAATTCTAGCTTGCAAATCGGATTAGACCAGAGCATGCACCCTGCTGCAGACAAGAGCCTGCAACACAGGGGACCCAGGATAGATCAACCCCTCAGAGCCAACAAGGAGAGTAGAGCTTCCAGGAGGATTAGGGGAGGGTGGGGGTTAACAAGAGGAACCGATCACAAGGATCAACCTAGAACCCCCTCCCAGGGGGCGAGTAACAGAAAGGTGGGTGAGGGGAGATAGAGGACCATGTAAGAGATGGAAATAATAATCTATAACTGATCAGGGGTTCGTGAGGGAGGGAGGGCGAAGAAAGGGGGAGCTGATCTCAGGGGCTCAAGTGGGAAGAGAATGCTTTGAAAATATTTGAAAATATTGATGGCAGCATATGTGCAAATGTGCATGACGCGCTGGATGGATGTAGGGATTGTGATAAGAGATCTAAGAGCCCCCGATAAAAGTATTTTAAAAAAAAGACTTGTCTCCTTTTTATATTCATTGAGTTCTTACCAAAATGCCCACAAGATGCCAATCATGTCTCTTATCACGAAGAAGTTTGGCTGCCCACACGCAGCACGAGCGAGATCTTCAGCCCTGTTGTGGGTTAGCTGTGGTTTGACCTCGCGGTTCCCCGGCGCGACCAGTCTTTTCCAAATAACCTGTGAAGGCTGCCGTGAGAAGCACCGGGAGTGAGGACACCAGTCCTCCTTCGCTGCGTCTGTCCCGCTGACGTTCCATGCCTTGATTCCGGTGGAACGCCTCCAAGCGCTGTCGTCTGAGATGTGGACGCGACTGTAAATCTCCGACTCCCGAGTCTCTCCAAAGCCCTGGCCGGAGCGCAGATGTTTTCCTACAAGCAGAGAAGCCAAACTCTCTCTTGGACATTCGGTTATTTCGTGTTTTAGTTTTTGTTTTCAGCTCTGTGGCATTTCTAATTATTTGTAAAAGAAACGGAAGCGTATGAGCTCACGGGTTGACAAGGAATAACCTCTTCCCAGGTCACGTGCTCGTGTTGCTGGAGACAGGGAAAGGAGGTTTCCAACGTCCTGGACAATTTCCTTCCAAAAGGAAGATTTCTATCAGCTATTGTCTCTGCAAAGCGGGTGCATAAGCAAATGTGGTGAAGAGAGCAGACGGTGCCCGGCTATCAAAAGATATAGCGTCTGGGGTCTTAAAGGCTTGAAGTTAATCTAGCAGGGAAGCAAATGAGCCCACATGGAAGAAGCACACGACCCTGTGTGATCATGAGAATCAGGTATCAAAAGATTAAAAAAACACAATTATATTGATGCAAATTAAGGGGGTTGCAGTGGAGACCAAAGCCCATCTGTAGACGACTGGACATCCCCCCACATTCAACCAGGGTGCAGTGTTGCACTGACAAAACCACATGCTTCCTCACACGCACCCTACCGTGACCCGCCTCCACGTCACCAAGCCAGCTAGACCAGAGAACACGCATTGGTACAGAAAGGAGCTCTCAACACATGGAATTCAGGGCAGATAAACCCCTCAGGAGCAGTCCTGAGAGTAACGATACCATGAGGGGAGGGGGATGGCCGAGGAGGGGGAGAAAGGGGGAGCCCATCACAAGGTTGGCGATATAGCCTCTCCCCACCCCCCAAAGGGGACGGATAACAGAAATGTGGGTGAAGGGAGACAATGGACAGTGTAAGATATGAAATAATAATAGCAATATATAATTGATCCAGGATTCACGAGGGGGGGAGAGGGAGGGTAAAAAAGAGGAGCTTATGCCAAGGGCTCGAGTAGAAAGTGTTTTGGGAATGATGGTGGCAACATATGTGCCAATGTGCTTGATACAACTGATGTATGGAATGTGATAAAGCCGTAAGAGCCTCCAATAAAATGATTTACATTAAAAAAGAGAAATTGTCTCTGTTTTCCCTTCCCTGGTATCATTTGTTATGATTGCTCATCGCTTGTCTTCGAATAAAACGGCTGCATAAACTTGCAAGACCTGCTTTGCAAATTGTATAAAGAAAACAACGAAGATAAAATGAATTGTGAGAACGTCACACCCTGGCTCCGTCAGAACACTTGCTCGCTTTGATAACCGTTGGAAAGTTTTTATATTAATTCAGCCAGGATTCTATGCTCTCGGAGTCTCGAAAATGACATCTGTCTCGTGTCCCATCGACATTGGAAATTAAGGGTGATCAAGGAAGTCGATTCACCTCGATTTGCTTGGGGGTTTTTCTGACGTCACCACTGGGCATTCCCAAGTCCCGAGCAAGACCAAACCCTGAGCCATGGAGTCAAATCCAACTTAACGGGGTTCGCGGGGGGCACAATGCCCGCCCCCGTTTCCTGAGGCTCTAAGTCTCTCTGAGAGCAGACGGCCTCATCCCAGCTTTCTCCTGAGGGGCGACGGTCGCCTTGGCACCGAAGACATTGACGCCAAGTGCTCCTTCGCCCTCCAGCAGCGCCCTCTTTGAAGGAGGGTGACCATTGGAGTTAGCTGCCCGCAGCTTGGTGCTGACTGGACCCACCATGAACGAAACACTGCCCGGTCCTGCACCACCCTCACCCACGGCCCCCCTGCCTGATTCAACCCACTGTGGCGGTCACTGCGTCCACCCACCTCCTTGAGGGCCGTCCTCTCTGTCGCTGCCCCTGTCCGTCACCGAGCACGAAGTCCTTCCCCAGGGACTGGTCTCTCCTGACGACACGTCCAGCGTCTGTGAGATGAAGTTCTGTCTTCCCGGTCTGTTAGGGGCACTCTTGCTGCACGTCTTCCGAGACAGGGGAGTCTGTCCTTCCAGCCGTCCGTGGCACGTCCAGCATTCTTCTTGAGTGCGGCAGCTCGGGTGCATGGAGTCTTCTTCAGGCTTTAGTGCATGTCCAGCTTCCCCAGGCAGGTGTGGTCATCGAAGGCGCCTTCGACTGCAAAGCTGAGCGGCCTCGCCCTTCAACGCTCTCAAGGGGGCTTGTGAGTCCAGAGGACAGAGAGGGGTGACGTTTTACTGAAACCTGGGGGTCACCCTAAGCCATGAGGGGTCATCTGCGGAGCCGCAGAGAAAGAGCGAACGGAAATAAGGTCATTATGAGGTGACCACCGGTGCGTCTCACAAATCATTCTTCCACCAACACGTTCCTTGAGATGCGTCTGGCGGCGTCCACCCTGCAGAAGCCTCTGTGTCCAGTGGACCCAGAAAAGGTGTGTGGTCGCCCCGGGCCAAGGAGGAACAAAAACAACACCCGCGTCCACGTCGTGTCTGGTGCAGGTTCGTTCGGTGATTGTGACGGTGCCGAGATGAGCGCAGTGGCTGCCCGGACACCAGCGCAGGCTGGCCGCCGCCGCCGCCCGTGGACTGCAGGCCCTGGGCTTTTCGAACCAGAGGAAGGCGGCGTTCATTGGACAAGGGAGTGGGTATTTATTAAAGAAGAAAGGGAGCTTCGAGGGCAGGGAAATGCTGTTTTTAAATCGGGCATTCGAAGCCGGGGAGCATGTTGTGTGCTTCCATCTGTGTGTGTGTGAGTCTGTGTGTGAGTGTGTGTGAGTGTGTGTGTGTGTGTGTGAGTGTGTGTGTGAGTGTGTGTGTGAGTGTGTGTGTGAGTGTGTGTGTGAGTGTGTGTGAGTGTGAGTGTGTGTGAGAGTGTGTGTGAGTGTGAGTGTGTGTGAGTGTGAGTGTGAGTGTGTGTGAGTGTGTGTGAGAGTGTGTGTGTGTGTGTGTGAGTGTGTGTGTGTGTGTGTGAGTGTGTGAGAGTGAGTGTGTGTGTGTGTGTGTGAGAGTGAGTGTGTGTGTCAGTGTGTGTGTGAGCCTGTGTGTGCATGTCTGTGTGAGTGTGTGTGTGAGTGTGTGTGAGTGTGTCTGTGTGTGTGAGTGTGTGAGAGTGTGTGTGTGTGTTTGTGAGTGTGAGTGTGTGTGAGTGTGCGTGTGTGTGAGTGTGAGTGTGTGTGTGTGTGAGTGTGAGTGTGTGTGTGTTTGTGAGTGTGAGTGTGTGTGAGTGTGAGTGTGTGAGTGTGAGTGTGTGTGAGTGTGAGTGTGTGTGAGTGTGTGTGTCTCTGTGTGAGTGTGTGTGTGTGTGAGTGTGTGTGAGTGTGTGTGTGTGTGTGTGAGTGTGGGTGTGTGTGTGTGAGTGTGAGTGTGAGTGTGTGTTTGTGACTGAGTGTTTGTGACTGTGAGTGTGTGTGAGTGTGAATGTGTGAGTGTGAGTGTGTGTGAGTGTGTGTTTGTGACTGAGTGTTTGTGACTGTGAGTGTGTGTGAGTGTGAATGTGTGAGTGTGAGTGTGTGTGTGAGTGTGTGTTTGTGAGTGTGAGTGTGTGTGAGTGTGAGTGTGTGAGTGTGAGTGTGAGTGTGTGTGAGTGTGTGTGAGTGTGAGTGTGAGTGTGTGTGAGTGTGTGTGTCTCTGTGTGAGTGTGTGAGTGTGTGTGTGTATGTGTGTGTGTGTGTGTGTTTGTGAGTGTGAGTGTGTGTGAGTGTGAGTGTGTGTGTGTCTCTGTGTGTGAGTGTGTGTGAGTGTGTGTGTGTATGTGTGTGTGTGAGTGTGGGTGTGTGTATATGTGTGTGTGAGTGTGTGTATGTTTGTGAGTGTGACTGTGTGTGTGTGAGTGAATGTGAGTTAGTGTGTGTGAGTGTCTCTGTGTGTGTGTGAGTGTGAGTGTGTGTGAGAGTGAGTGTGTGAGTGTGTGAGTGTGTGTGAGTGTGAGTGTGTGTGTGAGTGTGAGTGTGTGAGTGTGAGTGTGAGTGTGTGTGTGTGAGTGTGTGTGTATGTGTGTGTGTGAGTGTGTGTGTGAGTGTGGGTGTGTGTGAGTGTGTGTATGTGTGTGAGTGTGAGTGAATGTGAGTTAGTGTGTTTGTGTGTGTGAGTGTCAGTGTGAGTGTGTGTGAGTGTCTGTGTGTGTGTGTGAGTGTGTGTGTGAGTGTGTGTGTGTGAGAGAGTATGAGTGAGTGTGTGAGTGTGAGTGTGTGTGAGTCTGTGTGTGAGTGTGTGTGAGTGAGTGTGTGTGTGAGTGTGTGAGTGAGTATGAGTGTGAGTGTGAGTGAGTTAGTGTGTATGTGAGTGTGTGAGTGTGAGTGTGTATGTGTGAGTGTGTGAGTGAGTTAGTGTGTTTGTGAGAGTGTGTGAGTGTGTGTGTGAAACAGCTATCTCTTTTTTGCAGTGACCGTCCTATCGCTCTGCAGACAGACAGCTGGGCACTAAACAGCTCTTATCTGAGAAACGGGCAAAACACCCCCTGCGACCCCCTCGCCCCCCGGGCGCCCGCCGTGCGCGGAATGGCAGAACTCCCCGTGCAGTCAGACACTTTGCTCGTCTTCCCGGCGGCCCGGAGTGTGTGCCCCCCCCCCGCCCCCGGGGGGCAGCTGGTCCTCCAGACAAGGAGTGTTGATTTCAGCGAGTCCAGGTCCCACCTGCCATCCTATAATCCTCCCCAAGCCGCGTTCACGCTTCCACACAGCACGCTCCCGACGTGCGCCGGGGCTTATTCCTGCTGCCTCCCAGGAGAAGGAAGGAGAAGGGAGACAGAGCAGGAAAATGCTCCTTTGTGTTTATAATCCTGTCTGCTCGGGCAGCCAATGTCGGACAAGATTTCTCCTCTCCCTTCCGGTAGAAGGTTTATTGATGCATTTATTTTGGAGGCTGTTGACAGTGTGCACAGCGTGTGTGCACAGCATAAAATGCACCGACCTTCCTACAGAGCTCACTCGTCTCCTCCCTGCTCTGCACACACAGGGAGCACGTCCCGTAAGCCCTGCCCTGTAAGCCGTGGTTCCCCGCGAGCTCTCTCCTGCCTGTCTCCTCCCCAGGAGAGGATGTTGCAATGCTACAGTGGGAGATTTTTAAAAAAGCAATGCACCATAACTTTAACTCTCGATGAATTTTTATGTATTAACCTTTAAGAGGGCGTGCGGCCACATAGAGGAGTCTCAGTGGGATTAGCGAAGGGATCTGGAGTGTGCATTTCGAATTCCAGGGAGCAGGTGGGACGCTCAGCTTGCTCGGTGCGACTGGCTGACACATAACAAGAACAGCGATCGGTCGCAGGAGGTCTCCGGGAGCTGGAAGCCACAGCAGGGAACCCCACCCGCGCTGCACCAGGCTTCCTGGTCTGGGCGACACCCGCCGTCAATTCTTATTTACCATCTGATTGCCTTCAAGGGTCCAATATGGTCCCGACTTCTTCTGCATCGACACCCCCAGTACGTATTACGCTCTGGTTTTGTGCTCCGTTGTGCGATGTTGATGACACTGAACCCACAAAGCCGTGCGGCATATATTTTTCCTTTTCTGACTTCCTGGAGAACATGTTTAAGATTGGTATCCCGTCTTCCTTGAATGTGGGGCCACCCCCCCCCCCGCTGCCCTGACCCAGTTCTACCTGGAGAGCACACGCTGGTACAGATAAGACCTCTCGACACATGAATGGGGAGGAGAAGGGACAAAGAGAAGCTGATACCAGGGACTCAAATAGAAAATATTTCGGAAATGAGGATGGCAACCTACTTCCAAATATGCTTGCTACGATTGACGTATGGAATGTTATAAGCGCTGTAAGAGCCCAAAATAAAGTGCTTTAAAAATAAATATAAATAAACAGAAACAAAAAAAATTGCTGGCCATCATAAACCCCGTAAGACATGTGTCCTCAGGGATGTCTTTCTGTAAAGCTCCTGCCTTATGAATTCGGTATCTTCGGTACCGGACTACACCTACACCTCACTTATCAGGACAATGATTTACTTGAACGTGCCCCTGTCAGTAAATAGGCACGGCTCATTTACATAGATTTACATGCTTGGGGGTGGGGTGGGGGGATTGTACTCTGCCCTCTATGGTTGCTGTGAGATGGAATCAATTAGATCGCAGCGAGTTTGGGTTCATGGGCCAAACGCTATTCATAATACCTGCTGACGGTTATCAGGTGCCCTCCAATAGGCTCCGGCTCATTCTGATCCTTTCTACAGCCGAACGAAACACCCCCGGTTCCTGCCGCATCTTCCCCGTCTTTGCGATGCTTGTGACCCTGGGTGCAGCCATCGTGGCCAGGCATGAGGCACGTGTCAGGCTGGTGTGTTAGGCAGGGCTCTCTAGAGAAACAAAACCAGGACACTTATGATTACATAGATAGATAGATAGATAGATAGATAGATAGATAGATAGATAGATAGATAGATAAATGATAGATAGAGATAGAAGGTACATAGAGATAGATAGATAGATTATATAGATAGATGGATAGATAGAGATAGATACAGAGATAGATAGATAGATAGATAGATAGATAGATAGATAGATAGATAGATAGATGGTAGATAGAGATAGATAGACAGATATGTAGATAGATAGATAGATAGATAGATAGATAGATAGATAGATAGATAGATAGATAGAAGGCAGATAGATAGATGGCTATGTAGATAGATATGTAGATAGATAGATAGGTAGATAGAGATAGATAGATAGATAGATAGATAGATAGATAGGTAGATAGATATGTAGATAGAGATAGATAGATAGATAGATATGTAGATAGAGATAGATAGATAGATAGATAGATAGATAGATAGATAGATAGATAGATAGATAGATGGATAGAGTACAAAGGACTATAACAGCTAATCAGTCCACACAGCAGTACAGAGGATTTACTTCAACTCACTTCCACGGAACACTTATTAGACTGGAAGTCCTTCAGCTCACGAGGTGCTGGGTCCAAGGCCAAGGAAGCAGACAGCCGAGGCTTCCTTAGGGCAATGCAGGCAGTCCGGCCACAGGCACCAAACAGCAGGACGGGTCACCGACAGTCAGCAAGACCACAGGGTCCAACAGTCCCCAGCTCAAGTGATGTCCACAGCAGGTGCTTCGCAAAGCAGCTCTCAAAGGAACCTCAGGCTCTAGATACGCGACCACAGGTTGGCTGTCCCACAGGTAGTGCAGCTCACAAGCTGAGGCAGAGAAGTAGCTAATGCAGCCACACTGTGGTCTGATCACCAGAGAGCAGGAGAGAGAGAGAGAGAGAGAGAGACAGAGACAGACAGAGAGAGAGAGAGACAGACAGAGAGAGAGAGAGACAGAGAGAGAGACAGAGAGAGAGAGACACAGAGAGAGAGACAGAGAGAGAGAGAGACAGAGAGACAGAGAGAGAGAGAGAGACAGAGAGAGAGAGAGAGAGAAGAGAGAGAGAGAGAGAGAGAGAGAGACAGAGAGAGAGAGAGAGAGACAGAGAGACAGAGAGAGAGAGAGAGACAGAGAGAGAGATCGACGTGTCATTTATCTTTTGCCCTCCAATCAAGCTGAAACCGTATTAATCCCACACATTCCTAATGGCCAGGTTGGCACAATAAACCTATCACAGTCGGGTTCTCAAGAGACACAAAGCCGGTCTCACTTGGCTGTGCTTGTACAGAGAGAAAGATCTATACATACAGAAATGGCTGACACAGTTGTGGACGTCGGTAAGTCTAGTCTGGTTCTCTCAGGTTTCTCCTGACTCTTGGAAGACGACACAGGGGATGATGACACAGCAGAGGGAGCAGGATGCACAGGCTGGCGGATGGCAGAGGCAAATGAATCCAAAGCTGGACAAATTAATCCACCCTGGTAGTCTGTTAATGACTCCTGGGATTGGCAGCCGGCACACCAGGAGACTGAGGAACCAGAAGCAAGATCCAGCTCTCCCTGAAGGCAAAGGCCTGAGAAGAACTCAACCCTGCTCAGTCTTTTTATTGAACAAAAGGGCACACCTTCAAGGAGCCATCACTTGGCTGCATCCTGATCAATGGGCTTGGATCCAGGAAACCCTGAGCCAGGAGTGTCTAGTTGACATGATCCCTGAGGTAGTTGCATAATCTGGTGTCAATTTGAGGATCAAGAATAAAGAGGTGGAGTCTCGCCTGTCAATCAGGATATAGCCCGGGAGGCCTCTGTATGGGCATGGCCTTCTCCTGAGCATTCTGGGAACACAGGGATACCTCTTTGGAGGCAGGAGACTGTCTTTCTCTCTCTCTGCTCACTCCCTTAGAGACAACTACTGAAAAGACTCCCTCCCTGAGAAACTCTCTACTGACAAGACACATGGATCTATGCTGAGGATAGGGAGAGCCCTGGACAGGAATGAGCCACATCGAGACCCACACCAGCGCTGAGATGCTTCCACCACCACTGGATCCACAGAACTTCCCACCCACCAGCCTGTGCGCTTCCTGCATCCGGCGTCATTGCATGTGTTGCATGTGTCTAAGAGGAATTTGTAGATTGGTATTGGACATATGAGTAATATCGGATTTATGGACTTGATCTGGACTGGGCTGGGCTGTTTTCTGAATATTCAATTGCTCTTGTCTATAAAGCTCTTTCTTATCCACGTAAGAATGTGCATGGATTTGTTTATCTAGTCTACCCAGACTCACACAATCCCTAACCCTCACCATGTCCTTCTGCAGGGACCGGTGCCTCCTGACCACATGCCCAAAGAGCCTGAGACCACGTCCACCTCGTTAAGGATTGTGCTGTTTCCCACAGAACCCACTATGGCTGTCAGGCCCTTGCCCACAGCCAGGAAGGCTTTGTCCATGGACTTCTGTGCCTCTGACCCTTCCCTCCATCTAGAACATGAAGCCGTACCTTCCGTGAGCCCGAGTGAGGACAACAATCCATGTCCTTAGGTGCTCACTCAAAGGTTGTAGGTTTGAGTCCACCCAGGGGCACTTTGTAAGAAAGGGAAGGTGTATAGCACACAGTTCTGCTCACGGGCCCTCTGGACTGGCCTTGATGCCCACTGGCTCTCGTTACTCATGAAGGTGAGCACAGGTCACTGGGAGCGTAATCAAACTCTGCCTCACTCCCAGTGACCACATCCTGAGTGGGGCATGTTGACCATTGGCCTCCAAGGAGGATGTTACAAGAGACCAGGGATGGCAGCTGCATCTGCTCCTCATGGATCATGTCACAAAGTCCTGCTCCCAAGGCCAGAGCCTGGAGCTGGTGAGCACCTTGGTGCAAAGATTTGGGATCCGAGCCGTCTTCAGAGGCTACACAGCTGGAGTGGCCCAACAAGACACGCACCTGGGGCAGTTCTACTCCGTCCTATAGGGTCGCAGAGTCGGCACTGACTCGATGGCAGTGAGTTTCGTTTGGGTGGCATATTTGGTTATCCATCGACTGCTCAGTCTCACCTCCGTGAAAGGAAGATGACGTTTCTACCAGGATGCTGAAACGTAACATCTTCTGGCGACAACGTGTGGGGAAATGAGTGCCTGTGGTCTTCAACATTCCATAATAGACCCGTCACGGCCAAACAGCATAATATTCACAGTCCGGCTAATTGGTATGATCTATGGGAAGAGCCGTGTTGCAAAGACAATGCATGTTTGCAGCTTTCAATAAATAGACAGTATGCATTATGACCCATAAAGAAGGCGGTGCTGTAATGAGTTAGGGAGATCAGGAGGCTTTCTACCCCCATAAAGAGTTGTAGTCGTGGAAACCCACGGGGACAGTTGTATAGGACCCTGTCCTACAGGGTTGCTATGAATCAGAATCAATGAGCTTGAGACATAAGTTAAAACCCACTCATATTGAGCTGAAAGGAGAAGAACAGGGTATAAATAAAAGCTGGGTACAAAAAATTATACAAATCAAGCAGATTGGTAGAAATGCTTTCTTGGGGGGAAATGTCATTTTTCCTACTTATTTCCATTCTGTGCAGCTAATTCATCAAGGGACACTGAGGATGTTTTGGCTGTAGGGGGAAAATTCAGAACCAATTAAAAATACACTCACGGCGTATGCTGCCGATTAACACAAACACACCATCTTACGAGAGACATTTGTTTGAGCCTTGAAGCAGGCATCGGTGACTTAATGTTATGATGACTGACTGTGTCTTCTGCATGACGTGGTACTAATCCCAATTCATTTGAGAATGGGTTATCTCTGGTGCATTAACAGGGCATGATTAGTTTAGGGTGTTGGCCTGAACACAATTTGATGGTTAAGAGTTGGGCTGCTAACTGCAGTCCACAGTTCAAAACTACCAGCTGACCAGGAGAAAGACAGGGCTGCTCAGAAACTCACAGGGCAGGTTTATCCTGTTCGACAGACTCGCTGGGCCTCAGAACTGACTCGATGGCAGTGGGTTTTGTTTCGGGGAGTGTGGCAGTTACGTAATTTTGCGTCAACTTGAAGTGTAGGCGGAGAGCTAACCTGTCAATTAGGAAACTTTCACTCTTTCTCTGCTTCACCTGCCTGGTGTGGAGTCACTGGGAGAGCTGCCGGAGACAGCAGCATTGGATCCACACAACTGTGCACCCACCGGCCTGCGCTCTCCCTGCATCCTGTATCACTGCACATGGCTGCGTGAGTCTGAAGAGGGATTTATGGACTAATAGCGGACGTATGGACTTGACCTGGACAGAGCTGGGATGTCTTCCTAATGTACAATTACTTCTTGATATAAAGCTCTCTCTTACACATACCTGAGAGTCATTGGATTTGTTTCTCTGGTCAACCCAGCCTAATACAAGGAGAGAGTCCTGGATGAAGGTAACGGTGGAGCCCAAACTCTCCGTCTGGGGGCAGCTGATGACACTTCATTGGGGCGTGTCCTTCTGTATACTAGGGAGAGCCCCTGAGCAGAGCTGAACACTCCCTTACCCTGTCCTGTGGGTTGGAGCGGGATCCTTCTGGTTCACTGATCTGTTGATAACAGCAGCCATCAGTGGACCTCCAACCTTGCATTCATTCAGCCGACCTCAGATCCAGTGACCTCTGCATCCACCAGTCTGTGGCCCTCCTGCTTCATCATCCGGCTTCCTGTTGGTTGGCTTCCATGGCGACACATGTCAGAGAAGCCTGCAGCTCACTTCTGATGGAGGGACTTGAACTGGACGGAATTTGTCTACTGATATAACTGTAAAGCATTTCTTGATATAACTCTCTCTATATACAGACACATCCAAGCATGAATGGTTTTGCTTCTGTAGAGAACCCAACTGGAAAAATCTTGAGTCAATCTCATTTGAAAAATAAACGAGATGGTGAGACAGAAGCCAGGACACATGGAGATCTCACAGGGTCCAGGAAACATAGACGAAGACATGCAGACCTTCCCTCGGAGCCTTTTCAAGTTAAAGAAATTTCCGATGTCAAGTTAAAGTTTTAAAACAAATGGCGTTTTTTCTAGATTAAAAAAATAAATTTAACAAAAATAAAACAAATGATCCTTTAAACACACACACACAACTCTAACTGATCTGTTGTCCAAAAATGTCATTTCTACCCTCAATTACTCCAGAAAACATTGGTCGTCAATAGGCATTCAAAATAATTCCTAAAGAAGTAAAATTTCTCCTAAGGAACAGAAAAACTAAACGAGTTGTTCGTTATCTGTAAAACAAGAATTATATTTTCCTCCCCAGCAAAAGCCACAACAATTATTTTCAATCCTCAGAAGGACAATTTCTTTCTTTAGTTCCTCTTAATTAAAAATAACATAGTTCTCTAGCAGCCTCAATAAACTCACCCCCTTTCAATAAAACCATTTGTAAACATCAAAAAGACAAAGTTCAACAACCTCCCAAAAAAGATGCGTTTGCACTAGGATTCAAAACACACGGACAATTGTCTATTTTTTAATTACAAAAAAAACCAAATGACCACTAGATTATCAACAAAAGCTCCCACTATTTTAACTTTACAACCTATTTTCGTTAAACATTCAAAACTATTTTAAATCTTAAAGCTCAAAATAAATTGGTTTCGCTTTAATAAATCAGTTTCTAACGTGGAAAATTCGTGCCTCTGTTGGTTTTGAATCATTGACCTCGTGTCTAGCAGTCGAAAGGATAAAAAGTTTATAACGGGACCGATGGTTCCAGGGGGACACGGGAGAGGGGGAAGCAGGGGTAAGGAGGTGGTGTTGACCAACCCAGGGACAGTGGCGAGGAGGGAGTGGGAGGCCTGGTAGGGCTTGATCAAGGGCAAGGTAACTGAGAGCAATTACTGAAACCCAAATGAAGGCTGAGCAGGATAGTGGGACAAGTGGAAAGTAAAAGGAAATAGAGGAAAGAGCTAGGAGACAAAGGGCATTTATAGAGGACTAAATGCAGCCATGCATAAATGTAAATATATTTATATAGGATGGTGGGGAAATTGATCTAAGTGCATATATTTATAGGTTTAGTATTAAGGCAGCAGGTGGGCATTGGGCCTCCACTCAAGTACTCCCTCAATGCAAGAACACTTTGTTCTATTAAACTGGCATGCCATGATGACCACCTTTCCAACACGATTGCTGAAGACAGAGCGGGTGCATAAGCAAATGTGAAGAAAGCTGATGGAGCCTGGCTATCAAAAAATATAGCATCTGGGGTCTTAAGGATTTAAGGGTAAACAAGCGGCCATCTAGCTCAGAAGCAACAAAGCCCACATGGAAGAAGCACAGCAGCCTGTGTGTCACAAGGTGCTGAAGGGATCAGGTATCAGGCATCAAAGAAAAAAAATCACATTGTGAATGAGGGGGGAGTACAGAGTGGGGACCCAAAGCTCATCTGGAGGCAACTGGACATCCCCTCACAGAAGGGTCACAGGGAGGAGACGAGCCAGTCAGGGTGCAGGGTAGCAACGATGAAACATACGACTTTCCTCTAGTTCCTAAATGCTTCCTCCCCCCCCACCATCATGATCCCAATTCTACCTTACAAGTCTGGCTAGACCAGAGGATGTACACTGGTGCAGACAGGAACTGGAAACACAGGGAATCCAGGGTGGATGGTCCCTTCAGGACCAGTGGTGAGAGTGAGAGGGTGGAGGGAGGGTGTGTGGAAAGGGGGACCTGATTAAAGGATCTACATATAACCTCCTCCCTGGGGGACGGACAACAGAAAAGCCGGTGAAGGGAGACGTTGGCCAGCATAAGATATGACAAAATAATAATAATTTATAAATTATCGAGGGTTCATGAGGGAGGGGGGAGCAGGGAGAGAGAGGGAAAAATGAGCTAATATCAAGGGTTCAAGTAGAGATGAAGTGATGGCAACAAACGTACAAATGTGCTTGACACATGGATGTGTGTGTGGATTGTGATAAGAATTGTACGAGCCCCCAATAAAATGATTTAAAAAACCACCATGAATTTTAAAAACACTGACCCTCCAAAAATGCTTAAAGTAATCGGTATTTTTAAAAGCATTAGAAACCAATACAATTAAAATAACTTAATTTTTTTAACTTGTAATAAATTAATTTTTAGTTTAAATGATTCCATTTAAAATTATTTAAAGTAATTTATTTTGCATTTTTTAAAAGCTATGAAAGAGAATAATTGAAATGCTTTAAAACTTGGCAAAATAAATCAGAATGTTTAAAAATATATTTTAAAGATATTATTTTTAAAATTTTATGACTCCTGTTCTGTAATTACATTACCAACAGCTTAACGAATTGTACACATAATGCTAAAAATGGAACAAATAGAAATTTCTGTAAATCCAAAATTAAATTCTTAAAAATAAGTCATTTTCAAAATTTGGCAATTATTCAAAAGTTTCCATAAACCTGTACTTTTCTGTATATTATAAACGTAACAAAAAATGTATTCAAAGTAAAAAACTCTTTCCTCTCTTAATTGATAACTAAAATATATCTATAAAGAAGTACCTCACAGATGACTCATAAGCATTTTAATTTAAGAACTCTGATACCGCTTAGGAAAAACAGATTTTTAAAAACATTTCATTTTTCATCTTTGTTTTATCTGCTTTGCTTTGTGGCTGTTTGTCTTTTAGTATTTTTTTCTGTGTAGGAAATCCAGGAGCCGGTCACTGCGGGGGGAGGTCAGCCGCTTGCAGACATCCTCCCTGAGGGCGGTTAGTCTCCAGAGTACAGCGTAGGGCTCCTCCCTGCTGCAGGGGGACAATCAACTCTTTCTCCCTGAGCGTTCACACCCCACCGACATCAGTTGAGCCAGGGAACAGGCCAAACTGGCTCAGTGACATCCCAAGTTAAGCTGTCATCCTGAATCTAGGATGGGACAAGGTAGCCATTAATTTAAGAAAAGCTCCCAGGGACGGACAGAGCACACCCATGGAGGCCTGGGGGCTGTGGGTGCAGATTAAAGCAGTGTTGGAGCCGCTGCAGGTGAGAGAACGAAAGATCAAGACCAGCAGAGCAGTGAGAAGCCTCTAAGCCACGCAGACTTAAATCAGGCAGATGAGAAGATTTTAGGTGTAGCTGAGAAGGCGGAGTTTGAATCAGGAAACAGCAGAGTAGAAGCATCTGCCCGGCCAGAGTTTAGCGCAGAGAATCACAATGCTACCAATCAAGCCAGTGCTGGAGGAGAGATTAGATCCAAAGAAATGCAAATAGGGAGATTTAACCTAGATCCAAAGAAATGCAAATAGAGAGATTTAACCTAGAAAGTGAGGCTTTGAAAGTGAGAGGCAAAAAAAAATTAAATTAAATTAAATTAAATTTAAAAAAAAGAAAGTCAGAGGCAAAGAGTCCGGGCGTAGGAGATCACTTTTGCTCTCAAGGGTGCAGAAGAAGCAGACTTAGAATTCGGAATGGCTTATCCTGTTAGAATTGTAGACAGGGAGCCCGACGAGCGGCACCCCGAAGGGAGTCAAGAAAGGCGACATACTGCCTTTCCCTTCAAGCTACTGAAAGATCTCACGCAAGTCGTATCTAGTTATGGTCCAGATTCACCGTTTGTAATTGGTAAGGTCAGGAATATGGCAGATATGGAACACGGGATCCCGGCCGACTGGAAAAGTTTGACGAAAGTGTGCCTTTCCCCTTCAGAGTCTTTGCAACATCAGACGCTATGGGACGAGGCAGCCCTTGCACGAGCACGCAAGCTTGCAGAAGAGGCATAGATATGGGGGTTCATCAGCTGCTAGGGGATGAGAATTATATCACAGTTGAGTCTCAGCTACAGTTTACTGAACAGACAGTAAGACAGATACGTGAGGGTTGCTTAAATGCCTGGGAAAAGATAAATCCAGCAGAAGAGAGAAAGCCGGGTTACACGGCTATAAGACAGCAGAATGACGAGCCGTATGCTGACTTTGTGTCCCGACTGGAAGATGCTGTTTCCAAATGTGTGGAGAACGTCCAGGCAGTAAGAGACCTAGTGCATAAGCTATCTTGTTATTTCTCTAAAAAGCACTGTAAAAATGCATTGCATCCCTACAGGGAACAGGGCAGCTGCTGGATTATCTCAGGATATGCAGGAATGTAGAGGCAGCGGAACACAAGGCAGACCTCATGGCAGCGGCCTTGGCAAATTATATCTAGGAAAGGGGGCTTTAGTTGCAGAAAGAGGTCATCTTCAAAAAGAATCCAGACAGCAGAGGCCGATCAGCCCGGCCGTGAAAAGCAAACTGCAGCCTGTGCCGGAGCAAGAACCAGGGACTCCTAATTCCGATTTAAAAGACCCTGAAATCTGCCCCCGCTGTAGTAAGGGAACTCATGGGTCAAGTCCAAGTCGCTCAAAGTTCAACAGGGAAGAGCTGCCATTAGCAGAGGCTTCCCGGCGGGAAAATAGAGGAAGGAGTTTGATCCAAGTCCTGCCTAACAGAGCTCAGAAGGCAAGGCCTCTGCCTAACGCAGCGAGAGAATCTGTGAATGACAGAGATCTCAGGCATCTCTCAGTCTCACAGCAGGAGACCAGACCTAGCCAAACTTGCAGAACCCCAGCCCCTGTTCTGGCTGCTATAACCTTGATTAACCAAGAGAAGGCTCAGGAGCCCCCACAGCAGTTTGCTGATGCTAAAGAACAGGAGCCTCTTATTGAAAGAGGAATACACTTTTTATCAGGAAGTTTTACCCTGAGTACTCAAGAAATTCAAATTGATACTGGAGTCGATCAGAGTTGTGAAGTAAAGCCAAAAGCTGTGATTCTATCAGAAATTGTTAAGAGCAGTAATTGGGGTTCGCTACCTAAAAGAACTCTAGGATGTCGATTAGGAAAGTCTAACGTAAATCCTCAAGGTGTTCTGACTGTTGCTGGAATTATTGAACGAGATTATGAAAAAGTTAAGGCAGTGATGAATCCTGATATATCATGGTTTATAAAAGAAGATCGCTTAAGCCAATTTTTGCTTCCTTGCATTTCTAGGGTTAAAAGTTATGCCTGGCAGGAAAGAGTCCTTGAGAAGTCTGACCACCCTTTAAATCCAGGGGTCTTTGGGAATGCTTTTGGGAAAACAACAGCGCCGCCACATGGAATTAGAAATTGAAGGGAAGAGGTTTTTACTTTGGATACGGAGTCATTTCCTTAGGGCAATTGGGAGAGCCAGAGATCCGCCCATTAACTTCCTCTCAATCCAGCATGGAAGGAATGAGTGAAGTTAATCAAGAGAGACGATTGCAAGATTGCAAAATCATCCAGTGTAAGAAGCCTGAAGGGCAAAGCGGCTTAATTGAGCCTATAACCTTATTGGTAAACTTGGAGAAAAAATGTCTGTCTGGTAAGTTACTTCAAGAACAGCTGAACAAATTTATTAAGAATTTTTTCAGCCTTTCAAAGTATGGTAAGAAGTTCTCCCAATTAGTCGGCTCTCTTAATTCTCTGAGAGCTGGGAGCGAACATTTGCACAACAATGAAGGCCATTTAACTAGCCCTTATACGGGGACAAAGCCTAGCAAGTCAACTGCGAGTGCTGGCAGTGCTTTGAAATCTGAGTTGTGAAAACAGAAGGGGGAGAAGAGGAATCTCATGTGTGACAAATTTCATTTGGTCAATTTAACCCCCCAAAAATTTCTCCTTACTGAAAGCTTATAACAAAATTAGGGAAGATAAACACATTTTCAAAAATTGATCCTAAGAAATCCAAAGGTGATGGAAACCGCGTTTGAGATCCAGGTCCATTCACCTGGAGAAAGGGCTGTGCATTTATGTTTTTACAGAATAAAGCCGATGGACTCCCTTTAAAAGGACGCAACCACGTCTGGAGAAAGATGGACAAGGAAGAGATGGAGAAGCCACCCACTATTCATCATAATTCCTTTTTCAAGTTCATGACACCCTTAAAGAGAGGGGCTATTTGTTTATATTTTTCACAGCAAAGGAGACAGATAGGTGGATCTCTCTTCAGCCAGCAAGGCCCAGAAAAAAGCAGGGAAGCTGATGTGGGACCTGAACCCCCATGTCCTGTTATCCAAAACATCAAGGAGACCTGGCAGATTCCCAAGAATGGCGATTGCTGACTGCTGAGATAATTCTTGCATGGCTGACGCTGTCTAAAGGACACCCTGGGACACTGTCAAAACGGAACATTTTATACAATGTGACTGGAATGGAATATTACTGCAGCCGGCTTTGCTGAAAGATCAAGATTTTGGACTTGTCAATGATACATTGTATACATAAGGAGTTACACAGAAATCAGTGTTACATTGTATAGATAAGGAGTTACACAGAAATCAGTGTTACATTGTATAGATAAGGAGTTACACAGAAATCAGTGTTACATTGTATAGATAAGGAGTTACACAGAAATCAGTTACATTCCAATCACATTGTAACACTGCGTGATGGGGAGATGAGTGAGAAACATTTGCAAGGGTTTGAGGGAAACATTTCATTCGATGTGCATCAGCTTAAAAAGGAAACATTGTATCCATTCAAAGACAGACTGGAGGCGTCTCCGGGCTCTGATGTGATTAAGCAGTTGGTGAATGGCATGGAAGGGTTGCACCCGCGAGCTTGGGGGCCAAGTATCTCAAACAGCTTAAGTTCCAGTCTGACTGTGTTTTTTTTATCATCATAATTGTGATGCCTGCAGTCTCCTGTCGCTTCTATAGGAAGCTGAGAGATATGAAGAGAGACCATGTTGCCTCCATGACACTATGGAATCTTAAACGTAACCAGGGAGGGGAAACGTGGGATACTGGCAGCAAGGGAAATAATACTGGGACTTATTCCCTGACTGGTACAGCGGGAATCTGGGAGACTAATGTTCCACGGCTGGAAGACGCCACTCTGATAGTTGGGGATATAGTCCAAGTTCATGTTCCTGCGGTAATCTATCGTTTCCACAGATTCTCCCTGAAAGCTGTGCTGCAAGGTGAGCGCATGGTGGATTCATTCTCCCTCTAGAAGCAGACGTTCCTATTTGTCTCTATTTCTTCCTGCTGCTGATATCCGATCTCTCTCATACCTTCCTCCAATAATAGATGGGCATAAGGGGGGGTTCCCCCCAGTGCCTGGATTCTAAATGTTTCTATTAAGCCTGAATGTTTGGCTATATTAATTGGATCCTGAAGTTTTGCCTTGACAGCCTTTAATGTATAGAAAATAACGGTATTGCCCGTGTGGTTTTTGAATTTTATATATAAAACAAAAGGGGAATTGTGGGGAGAGGTCAGAGGCTTTCAGACGTCCTCCCTGAGGGCAGTTAGTCACCAGACTACAGGGCAGCCTCGCTCCCTGCTGCTGGGGGACAGTAAACTATTTCTCCCTGAGGCTTGGGACCAAGCGTTCACACCCTACCAATAATGATCCCTATCAGTTGAGCCAGGGAACAAGTCAAACCGGCTCAGTGACATCCAGAGTCAGGCTGCCATCCTGTATCTACGACCCGCCCATCTTGCCACATGTGTACCCCAATCCCTCCTCTTCCTAGAATGTGGATACCCCTAGATCACCCCCTCCCATTACTGTATTACCTACAGCACAACCCCTTCCTGTGACGTAAGTCCTCGCCTGTAATTAGGGGGCTTGCATGTCCCCAGAGAAGATAAAAAGCCTGGACTAGCGTTAAATATCTCTCTCCCTCCACGTGGACCATCTAGTGGAGCTGAGGTGAGCAGGCACCATGAATCGTGAATGACTCCATTTATTTCAATACTTCACTTCTATCTCTCATGCTCTCTGCAACTTTACTGTGATCTTTACTTGTTATCGCTGTACAGTTGCTCCCACCGGACCCGTAATGACGTGTTAGGGGCTGGCTTCCCCTGGCAGGTCCCGGGATGGATAGCTCCCTGGGGGTCTGGCCGGGGAGGTTGGGGGCAAATGAGGATTTAATACAAGAATGCAGATAATGTGCTAACGCTGGTGGTGTTGATGATTGTAAAACTCTTCTTGATGCAATTGAACTATTGAAGTGCGTGGCAATTCGACATTAATCAAACTGTTGGGAGAAAGTCTTTTTCATACCATTGTCTAAATGAGAAGCAAACAAAATATCTAATAAACTAGAAAAAAAACTGCTTTTAAAAGCCTTAGATGTCTTCATCGACCTGCAAATAAAAATGTAAAATAATAAGGAATGTGAAATGTTAAAGGAATATTTGGTCCCTTTCAATAAACTTATTAAAAATAATGTCCCATACATACGCTTTGCATTGAATACATGGTTAAATCATAATTTAGAATAAAATAAAGGCATGCATAATTTTTAACAATCTATTACTATTACAAATTTCATTTAACCTTCAAGCTCCATATGCAGTTAAAATTTAGTAAATCAAAAATAAAAACACCTCTTTTTTTCTACTTGTCAGTAAAACTCTTATAAGTCAATTTCTTCATCTCGGATTAATTTATCTAAACGTATATGTTAGAACTTGTCACACTAACCATTCCTCTTTTAATCCAGATGTGTTATACAGCCTCTAAAACTTGCTAATGCTGCTATAATCAACTTACCCCTTAAAGTATATATATTTTAATATAGATGTATAATTTTAAAGTATAATAAAACAATAATTACTCCGCGTGCTAAAATAAAGTAATTCATAAATGTGAGTTATCAAGTATTAACTTGATTAAGGCCTTACAATTTCTTAAAATGCACTGCAATAAATTGAAATGATAAAAAAATAGAATTTAAGTTTGATCCCGTTAAAATAAAATAGTGTTCTTTACAGTCTTTGCCAACTGAAATAAGCTTGGCTGTAAAACCAAAGCTTCCTTCTTAACATAAAACATACAAAAATTTAAAAGTAATTCATCCTAGGAAAAACGTATTTTTTAATGGCCTAATAAGGTCATCGTCTTTCAAATATGATTTCGCTTGGACTCTTCTGAAACTTTTGTACTTTAATATTCTCTGTAATGGAAATCAACATTTAAAATGACACAGAATAAATCATGGATGCTTATTAATAATCACTTTTCTAAAATTATTGAATTGCAGCTCAATGCTCCTACTCTTCGACATACAAGCCAAACAAAATTAGACAAATGAAAATGAACCCAAAGAACCCATCGATTAGCACTGTCAAGACCTTTCAAAGAAATATTATTGGACACTCCTTATTTATAGATTCTCTTGCACCGTTTTATTGAATAAAATAATTTTAAACTTAATCAAAACCTAAAACATTTCTCTTCATGTAACAAAAGACCAAACTATCCACCTTTATTAAATAAGTAATTAAATAACCGATGACATGGGAATTTTATAAACACAATCTCCCTCCTCTTGCCCTGATATTTAAAAACTAAAAATATCACCGAAAATCTATGACTTTTATGACCCAAA